>NC_081136.1:35140530-35388030 GCF_958295425.1 Solea solea
TTGAAGAAAAACATATCTGTCCCCAATCATCAAATTCACGATGGTTTATATGTGAATTCATCCTCTCTAAATAAGTGTAAATTCATGTCTTTTCTGTAGTAAATAGTTATACAAATAAACTTAAAAACGCTTTTTATCTGTAGTTGTATAAATGAAAATAACATAAAAAAATCATGTATAAATGCACTTAAAAAAACTTTAAATTTACTGCTGACTCATGTTGTTTTAGCTCATATTATTGATGTTCTGAGTAAAGTCGACGTTTGACACAGCTTGGCGTTATAATGGAGCGCCCCCAGAGATCGACGTCACATGAACACGTAGGTTTTCGTGTAAATAAACAAACCAACCTGTGTGTGTCTTTTCAGATGTTAGGAACTCTCACTGCTCTGCCCATCAAGGTGCCTACAGTCAGCTCTCTGCACCAACTGGAGGGACAAGCAGCAACACTGTTACCTCAGGTACACACACACACACACAGAGTCATGACTCCGCCCACAGTCACTCACATACAGCAACGTTTCGCTGAAGTTTCTCTTTTCACGACTCTGAAGTTTAGTCAAAGTTCCGTCTCATCGTCTACGTTTTCATTTCACCGCGTCTGTGTTTGACCCGCGTCTCTGTGGTCGTGGTTCTCCTGCAGGTCAGGCCAAAGACCCAGATCCCGGACAGCCTCCCCCACAGTCCGTGTCAGGAACTGCAGCCTGTCAGTCTGCAGAGAGCCACCGCCGTGGTCAGCCCTAAGAGCCAGGGCGCCACACTGCCCACCGCCAACAGCACCTTCAGCCCCGACCACCAGCCCAACGGTCAGAGCGGCGACGCCTCGCCGGAGGCTCCTCCCCACGGCCCGGTGGGAGGAGTCGACTCCGGCAGCCTGACTCAGCATGCGTCGGCGGGGCCCGGAGTGGCGTACGCCATCATCGCCGCCTCCCCCGCCACCGGCAACGGAGTGACTGTGGTCAGCGAGGCCGTGAAGGTGCGGCCACTGCTCTGATACTGAGAACCAGGCTGAGTTAAAGGGACAGTTCAGGTTTTTACACGAGGCACTGACACAGTCAGTCAGTGCTGTGAGCGCCCTCTACAGTTTTACCCTGCTTATGTGTACAGCATCTGAAGAACATGTCAGGAAACTGAGGTTTGTAAACCACACACTCCCCCACACCAAAGTCCATAGAGAAAATCAGTGATTTTAGCTCATGGGGACACAGGAGCTGCTGGTCTACTGCTCCCTCTTGTGGTCACTTTGTGTCACTGAGCTTAATCTGAATTGTGGATTTTAAACACAGAATTGACAAAATAAGACATTAGAACTGATGGAGGCAGCAGTGGATCAACAGCTCCTGTGTGCTGTGATGTTAAAATCACGATTTTCTCTATGGGGTTTGGTGTGGGAGAGTGAGTGGTTTACAAACTTCAGTTTCCTGTTGGAAAAGTCTGTCTAACAGTGAGATAAAGATGTGAAACACATTCTTTGAGATATCGAAGACTTAAACTGACGTACAATTAATTTTTTAAGTTTTTATTTAAGTGGATTTGGGTTCTTTTACTTGAAAAACTAAACTGTCCCTTTTTTAAAATGCCCTAATTTATCTGTGGTCGTAAAAAAAAAAAAATCCATCGTTTTTCCCTCTATACACATCTTACATTTATACATTTTTTACTTCTGAACAATTAAAATAAAATCTTTTTAAAAATTTTCTTTTTATTTTACTTTCATCAATGTTCAATTTTACGTTTCTAACTGATTTACATATTTTAAAATTTATTATATTATTATTATTATGTAATTTTTTTTACTATGGTACAAATGTTTTACTTCCAAATTGTAATTAAATTTTTTTCACATGTATGAAATACAAATTAAAAATGTATGTTAATCTGGATTAACGCTTTCAGGTGATCATAATCCAGCCTCAGGCTGCAAGCAGCGGCAGCACGGAGGCGTCGCCGGGCATCCAGGCTGACCTGCCCTCACAGGAGGCTCCGCCCACTCCCAAATCCCCGTCCCTGAAGAAAGACGAGGACCCAGAGGTGAGAAAAGTTTGGAAAAGTTTAGAAAAATTCGAAAAAGTTTAGAAAACGTTTGAAAAGTGTGTTTTCTCATAAAAAAGCCTTTTGTTTTTGTTTTGTCACAGAAAATCGCCTTCATGGTCGCACTCGGCCTCGTCACCAATGAACACCTGGAAGGTGAAATTCACGCCCTTTTTTTAATTTTTTAATTTTTTAATTTAAATATAAATTTCCAGCTAAAATAAATCAAACTGATTTTGTGGTGAACAGAAATCCAGCTGAAGCGTCAGGAGAGGAAGAGACGAAGCACAGCGAACCCGGCGTACAGCGGCCTCTTTGAACCCGAGGTCGGAAACCGTCCAGAGAAAACAGATTTTTATTTTAGCACACGTTGATTTTTTCTAAATGTACATTTTTGTCGTCTCTGCAGCGTAAACGCCTGGCGTCACATTATCTGAACAGCTCCCTCTACCTGTCGGCACGAGGTAAAACATCGTTCCTCATATTATTATTATTATAATATATATATTATGTTACTGGACATTTTTTTAACATCTCAAAAAAGGCTTTGATTTAAAATGAAAAAAATGTAAAAACTTGCTTTAAAAAAAGCCAATTAATGCATTTAAAAAAATCCATACAGTTTTTTTCTTTTCCCCATACATGACTTTATTTTCTTGTTTTTTTTTGTAAAACAAACTTGACAAACTTTTTTATTAATTTATTTTCTAAAAGCTTTTTATATACTCCCATATTTTTATTTACCAAAAGTGCAAGTAATTTTTTAATTCTGGATTTTTAAAAAAAGATGTTTTTACATATTTTACATAACTTAAAATGTAAAAAAATATTGATTAATACACTTTTTATTGATCTTTTTTTTCCTCAAAAACTTCCATATGTTTTACTTTTTTCTTCTGTATTTAATTTTTAACTTTTCAACATATTTTTTTAGATCCTTTTTTTCTCCTTCAGTAAATTTTTACTACAGGTCATAAAAAACACTAATATTTCTCTGCGTAGAAAGAAAAAGTAAAAAATGTTTTAATCCATCTGATGTTCATGACGCGACTTCACGTCCAGTAGCCACATCACAGCTTCTGCTCAGGCTCCGCCCACACTAACAACTGAAAACACATGTTACTAACACGGCTCAATCGTGGTAGCTATGGCTACAGCTGATTGAGGGGGCGTGGCCTCTGAGTGTAAACACTTTAATTGGCTGCTTCCATTTTGCTTCTTCACGTTAACCTGCCGCCGCTGTCTGTCGCCACTAACTCTGCTCTGCTTCCATTCACACGCAGACACTGAGGACCTCTGCTGGAAGGTAGGTCACATGACACACCGCCTCAAATCTTTTATTTTGAAAATCAAACAGAAATGTAACTTCTAGTTCCTTAAGATTGTTAAAAAACAAAGAAATTAGAAAGAAATTGAAATATTGTCAAAGCGATAAGGTGACATTTTCAGGTGTCATTTTATTAGATGTGTTCTGGTTTTATTTTGGTAAACAAACATGTTTTCTGTCACATGAATAAACTGACTGGCGTTTTATTGTGGTGTCAGGAGGAAGTGGAGCATGACGACCACTGCGCCGTCTGTAAGGAGGACGGCGAGCTTCAGCCGTGCCACAACTGTCCCCGCGCCTTCCACCCCAACTGCCTCTACCCGCCACTAAAGACTCCGCCCAGAGGCCCCTGGTACTGCCCCAAGTGCCAGAAGAAGGTACTGCAGGTCATGTGTGACCGCTCGGTCACGACGATGTCGTTTCCGCGCGGCAGTGAACTCACCGTGTCTCTGCCCCTCAGGTCCTGAACAAGGAGAACATGTCGTGGCCTCAGAACTTTGTCCAGTCCTACGTCACACACAAGACGGGTGAGAGCGCGACACTAACTGTGTGTGTGTGTGTGTGTGTGTTGTTGTTGTCATGGTGATGATGACGATGATGATTTTGTTTGTGTGTAAACAAACAGTGAGGCAGGAGGAGAAGCGACGACTCCTGAGACGAAACAGCGAGCTGAAGAAAGCGTGCGTTCACCTGGAGGAGCAGGACAAAGAACTCAACGACACCATCGAGGTATAACACACACACCCACACACACATCATAGACGTAATGGTTTCTCTAACCCCTTACCTTAAACCCTGAACCCTTAACCTCATCATAAAACCAGGTCTTAACCCTAAAAAGAAAGCCCTTTAAAATTTAAAAATAAATACAAGCGCACACACACCTGGGCTCACATGATGCCTTCATAGATAATGTTAGAAGAAGAAAATCTACAGCAAAATCTTTTTGTTTATAATTTTCTTGAAAATGTTAGCGCCACATTATGGACATTTTCAAAAATATTCTCGCCACAAATATTTTTGGTAAACGTATCAAATCTAAATCCGATAAACAGAACCTGTAGTTAAGTTAATTTTGTTAAATGCAACAGTTCTTAACTGAAGCTAACACTCGCTAACTAAGCTAACACTCCACTCTTGACATTTATTGCATATTATCAGAAAAGAGTATTGATCATGATTATATACTTTTATATAATTTTCTAAAATATGCATTTATCCTCCAGTCTTTAGCGTTTGATAGCACACAGATTTTTTTGTTTTCTTCTTCGTTGGTTTTATTTTAAAGCAGAAAAACGTTTAGCAGCAAAATTTTACTGTTTTTTTTTTTCTTCAGTTTCTTAAATGTTCCGTATATTTTTCTTGGTATAACAAAGAACATTTTAAAATCTGAATCATTTTAGTTTTAAAAACCCTAATTTAGGTTTTTCAGATTTTTTTATAAACCAATTTATCGGTTACTCCAAGAATTAATGAAATCACAACTTTTGGCTGAAATGAGCTAAAACACCTGCGATGTAAACGACCTTCGTAGACTTTTCTTACTTCAACGTACAAATACAGTTTCTAAAGACTTTAAAGACCCAGGAGTTTATTTATTTACCCTTGCTGTTTTTTCGTTGTCAGAAATGTCGGGACACGAGGGAGCGACTCCTCTCGCAGCAGCGAGATGCGCAGGCGTCGCTCGACCGCCTCAAGTCGCTCGTGCGACTCATCCAGCGCGACCAGCTGATCCAGGTCACCATGACGACCACCGCCACCATCGCCGCTGCCTCGCTGCTCTCACAGTCCTGCATCAAAGCCACCAGCACCGTCGCCGCCGCCGCCCAGGGCGCTCTGACCACGCCCCTGCAGAAGAGCCACGCCCACAGCCAGGACAACAACTAGCCCCGCCCACTCCAGATTCCGTTTTGTCCGGATTTAAAAATCGTCAACGAACTGAGATGGCGCCAACGTCCACACGAGTCAAGTATTTTTAAAAAAAAAACGACACCTACAGTGCTTAACGAGATTTCTGTTTCTTTTCTTTTTTTTCTTTTTTTTTAAAAATACGTTCTTTTCTATTTATTAATGTTCTTGGCCTTAATGTATTTATGACATCACAGAAACATATTTACATATTTCCCTTTTGTAAACACAAAACCGCGATACGAGAACGAGAGAGCGAGGTAGAGTTAGCCGTAGAGACGCGAGGACGTTGTGTACATTATTATTATTATATATTATCTGCGTAGATGTTTGTTTCAGCCATAACGATTCAGGAAGACGTTTTCATCGCGTACGAGCCTTCAAAACAAAAACGAGAACAGAGAGAATAATAACGTTTTTTTCAGTATTAATAGTCAGAGAAAAAAGTATTTAAGAGGAAAAAAAACTACAGAAAATGAGCGTTTTCTAGTGGAGAGTTTAGTATTTTCACGCTGGTTCCCGTTGATAAATATGTGAGTATTCAAGGGGATCAATGTACATATGTTGTATTATTCTTCTTATCATTATTATTGTTATTATTATGAATAATATCGTCATTGCAGGTTGTGTTGGTCGTCACATCCGAAAACTGAGTCTCCGTTTGTTTTCTGCTTGCTCAGCTGCAAACAAGAAAATTACCAAAAAATGACAAAAAACTAACATTTTTAATTTCTAATGTTTTGTTAATAATAATAATCCACAAAAATGTTAGCGTTTATTTGTAACATCAGTTAAAAAAAATCCTTTGCTTACAAAAAATTGATGTATTCCTCCCACATTAACTCTATATATTGTATCTATTTTTTTACACGTTTTATTTATTTATTTATTTTATATTTGTTGATGGGGGTGGAAATTGCCAGAGACGCCACGATACGGTATTTTCGCGATCTTGTAATATTCTCACACAACAATTCTAGTGAGAGTGAGCACATGGCTCCCTCTAGTGGACTGAAACGTCAAAAAGTTTAATATTTTATTTGTAATAATACTTGTCAAAAATATCGCAATTTTTCACTGTCTCGATTATGCCCAAACAGCAAATTTTTTATTTATTTAAAATTATTTTGATTTCAAACTAATTTTTTTTGCATTAAAGTCATTTTCTTGTTTGCCGAACAAACATGGGGCAACAGTTTAGTTTGTTCGCAGCTGCACTCAAACGCACCATGACGACGACGATGATGTAACCAGTGTAGGACAAAAAAAATGCCAAAAACTCTTTGTTTTTTTTCTACTGGGATGGTTCATCTTTCATGCTTTTGTTTTATATTCTATTCTCTAGAAAGGTTTTTTTACTGGTGTTTTTTGAACGTGTCACCGGTGACGAGCCTGTTAACGACAGACCAACACTCACTGCCTCAAGTACAAATCGTTTCAAATCCAGGGTTTTTTCCGCCTTTGTTGCGCCATTTTTTTCTTAAACGTCGACAACGAGGAACGAAGACGACTCTGTCGCAAACTGCAACAACGCTTTTCTGACGGTCGGTGGACACGTGGGAACGGAGACGCCGTCGTCCTCGTCCCCGCGGCGTCCATTTATCTCGCTAGTCTTCCTGCTGGTCCAGAGAGTTCCATTTTTCCATCATATATTACATCAACGTAGATTTAGTGCATTTTTTAAAGTCGCCATCGCACAAACACGAACAAACGGTTGAAATAAGAAAAAAGACGATAAATGCCTTTATCACGCGGGAAGAAAATGTCACTTAAAGGAATCGAGAGAAGAGAATTTTTTTCTTTTTTTTTTAATCATATCAGATTGCGTTCGATTGAACAAAATGCTGCGTCCAAGGCAAAACGTACGTAGAATTTTCATGAAAAATTATCAGTTAGCTTCGTATAAAACACGAAGAGTTTAAAAGTAAAAGTCAAAAGAGTCTGAAGGTCTGTGATTAATTCAGTCCATTAAAAAATTGGAAATTAACAGCCAGACAAAAATTCCATAAAGTCTACAATTCAAGTGAACATTGCACCGTGAACAAAATGATGAGAAAAAGTTTTGTGGAATTTTAAAAATGAAATAAAAATTCTGAATTTCTTTTGGACGTAAAGCGCCACAGACCCCAGACTCTTCAGTCAGCCTACGATCAATATTGTGGAACGTTATCGCAGACAAAGTCAATGTTTCTGTATTGCGATACAGAGTCATGAAAAAGAGAACTACAACAAAATCTGAATGAAAACTATTTCATGTAAATAGTTTTTTTAATTCATGCACCTTTACAAAAATATTCTAAAAATGTGTTTAAAATTAGTTTTTAAATAGATTTATGTCGTTTAAAAAAACAACCCTAACCTTGAAAATTTTGTGAAATATTTTTGACAAAATTGTGTCTGAAATGTTTTCATATTTCTTTGCAACATTGTGAAATTTTCGAATTTTTTAAATGTTTTTTTTAAATTTCCTGACACAATTTTGTTAATAAACATATCATGAATTTTAAGTCAATAAATAACAAAATCTGATTATTGAGTATCAAAAGTAAAACTTTTTTAGACTTATCATTTCAGATCAAGTGTAAAACTTAATAATTTTAAGTAACAAAATGCAGTCTTTTTTTGTGACTCTGTACCACGAATAAATATCACGAATAAATTCATTATCACACACCATGTGATCCACATGAAAAAAAATGAGTGAAACCATATCAGCGCTTTGTGTCGTGTCAACCCCGTCAAACTCCGCCTTTCCCGACCAATAAAAGGTTTTGAAAAAACCAAACAAAAACTCCGCCCACCAACCTCTTCATCCATATCTAGAAACTCTTCTCCGGGAGAAACTGTGCCGTGCTTTAACAAATCTATTTTAATACACAACACCACATTTGAACAAATACGAAAAAAAAAATTAGAACATTTTTATATTCTTTTATCAATGAGCAAAAAAAAAAAGAGCGAGAGAAGGAAGTGGAACATGAACGTTAGCCGGTTCTGAATTCTGATGTTGTTTGTGTTATTTTGTTTTGCCATAAGGGGGCGACGATGACGTGACATGACGTGTAGATGGAAATGAAACTGTGTGTTGAAGTAGTTTTGTTTGTCATTGATCGCGGGGACCGTCCAGTGGATTCGTGTGTATAGGAAAGTGTTTGTCTTAAATATGCCAATGTAGTTTTTTTTTCTTTTCTTCTTTACGATGCATTTAAAAAAAAATCAAAAGGAAAAAAAAAAAAAAGTCGATCGGTGGAAGTTGGTTATTGGTTAAAGAGTAGTCTCACTTTTTTGTACCAAGTTCTTACAAAAAATTGAATCAATAATAAACAAATTCAAGAACAACATTTTTTGAATTATTTTTTTGGGGTTGAATTGCAAACATGCACACCGGCAGCAGGGGGGGCTCAGTGACTGTTGAATAAACTGAAAGGATTTTACAACTTTAAATTGTAATATTAACTTTAAGTAACAATATTACTAAATATTCATTTAAATTGTTTACATCTTTTTAAAATTTCTATTCCTATTTTTGATGACCTACAATACTGGTCTTACGTATGTTTAATAAATTGTTTCAAGTGCTAAATTAAATGTTTTTTTATTTAAAAAATACTGAGACAAACTCATTTCATGAAGCAGTTTATTATATAAAAAAAAAGTCAGAATTTAAGAACGCAAACGTCACGGACAACAAGAAAATCCAAATGTCTGTAGTAGTTTAAGCGTTACACTCACAAAATCAACCAATAAAATAACAGTTTTTAGTTTGTTTTGACCCTGAGTGTTGTTAAAACAAAATGGAAGACTGTTGTACCTAATAAAGTGGCTGTTAATGTATGAACAGCTGACTGAAGACGGAAAACGTCCTCAAAAATGATATGATTAAAAACACTTTAAATATTTATTACATTTATATATATTTTGAACTGATGCATAAACGGTTGTGTGTCATCTGCGTAGAGTGTGATCCACATATTCTGTTGTTAACGTTAGTAAATTCAACTTTCTCTGTCTATGCTTTTCTCAGAGTTGTTTTCCAGTGTTTGGACGACACAAACATCCGCCAAAAAAAAAATGCGACCAAAGTTACGATTTTAACAAATTCTCTGTTTAAAGACAAAAAACACACAAAAACGATGACAAACAAAACAGAAAAAAGTAAAGGATTATTTCAACAAACAAGACTTGGGTGGAGCCGCGGCGAGGTGGTGACGTCCAGATTCAGGGCATCACCTGACCAGGTGGACAGCGTGAACCGAACACGGTGTGGAAATGTTCGATGAGGAGTTCGGCGAAGATGTTGATTGGCGTGAGAGCGGTGAGCGAGATCGAGCCGTAGCGAGGCCACACCAGGTTCACACCAAAGACACACGCCAGGTTGGACGGACTCATTTTGTTCGCAATGCTCTCCTGAGACACCTGAAGCGACCAATCACAGGAGGGGCGGGGCCATCACAATTATTGCAGAATTTTACAGTAATCAGAATCAGTCTAATCAGAAACTTTTTGAAGCGTCAGTTATCAAAGTGTAGCTCACGTTTGTTGTCGAGTGAAAGAGTTTGGATGCTCGTAACATATTTTTTTTTTGAACACTCACCATGTGCAGGAAACACAGCAGATATTTGACCACGATGAAATGATGCTCAGGAAGAGACTCGACGATCTGTTTACACCTGGTCACGCGGAGGATGCTCTCCACGTCTGAGACACAAGGAAAATCGACATTTTAACTTCACAACACTTTGGTTTTTTTTGTTTAATCCTCTGTGATGCGGGGACTCACTGAGGATGTCCAGGACCTGGTTGTAGACTCTGAAGGTGAGCAGAGGTTCAGACAGTTCCCTGAGAAAGGTCTTCAGGATCACCGCGGCGACGTGGACGTCTCTGTACTGATCAAAATTTACAGGTTTACCTGAAAAGAAACAAAACTATGGTTTACATACACTTCATATAAAATCCAGATTTTGAACTGAATATTCATAATTTTTATGTCATATTTAAAGAACACCCACACTGAAGTCCATTGAAAGAATGACTGATTTTTAGCACAGAGACACAGGAG
This sequence comes from Solea solea, assembly GCF_958295425.1. Lineage (NCBI taxonomy): Eukaryota > Metazoa > Chordata > Actinopteri > Pleuronectiformes > Soleidae > Solea > Solea solea. Next base: position 35,150,856 of record NC_081136.1, read on the forward strand.
CTGCTGGTCCACTGCTGCTTCGTGTGGTCAGTTTGCGTCACTAAGGTAAATCCAAACAAAGATTTCTGATGCCGAATTCAGAAAATCACACTTTTTGAACTTAGAGATGGAGGCAGCAGTGGATCAAACATTCCTGTGTGCTGTGATGTTTAAATCACTGATTTTCTCTGTGTGGGAGAGTGAGTGGTTTACAAACTTCAGTTTCCTGTTGTAAAAGTCTGTCTCACAGTGAGAAAAAGACGTGTAACATATCATATAAGTGTTGTATCATGTCGAAGCTGCTGAGAAAGAACAGTGTTCTTAGGGTGGTTATCAGTACAGGGGGCGCTCACAGCACTGTCCAAGTCCGCGCCTCCCATAAATCTACACCTAGAAGAACCTGAACCATCCCGGTAATCGTCTCTTCAGCCGGGTCCTCTGTGTCTCCACTGAGTCAGTGGACTTTAATGAAGTGGAGTGTCTCAAACTCAGACTCGATGTTATCTGAACTGCTGCGCTCACATGTATTGATCTTCCCTTCCTGGTTGGGCAGTGCAAAGAGGGAGACGACGCTCACCAAGGTTATAGAGTTTCTGGACGTCCTTGATGAGCTGAACTCGAGCCGAACGCCTGAAGAGGCCCTCGGTCCTCAGACCTGAGTCACAGAAGGACAGGAAACCGAGTCATTCACTCATGATTACATACACTTGTTAACTCAAAAGTAAGCAGTTAATCCATGAGTATGTTGCAATATTCAAACAATCTAAAGTTCTATGAAACGGTGAAAACATGGTATCAGTGAATCTATAAAATGAATAGTATAAATAGTTCAGTAAAATCATCAGGACAAATATCCCAGTCCATCACAATGGACATCTCTGAGGTTGAGGAAGTTCAAAGACGTCCAAAATTTCACAAAAATGTCATAGTATAGTATGTCGTCCAAAACTGGTCAAAACGTCATACTTTAAAGTATGACTTTTTTTTAAAAAATTTGGCGACATACTGAAGTATGACTTTTTTGACCATTTTTGGACGACATTCTGTACTATGACTTTTTGACCATTTTTGAACGACATACTAAAGTATGACTTCTTTGGATGACATACTATACTATGACTTTTTTGAACTTTTTTGGACGACATACTAAAGTAAGACTTTTTGACCATTTTTGGACGACATATTAAAGTATGACTTTTTTGACCGTTTTTAGACGACATACTTTTTTGGCTCATTTTGGACAACATACTATAGTAAGACTTTTGTCCCTTTTTGGACGACATACTGCACTATGACTTGAAACAAAAAAGTCATACTATAGTATGTCGTCCAAAATGAGAAAAAAAAGTCATACTTTAGTATGTCGTCCAAAAATGGTCAAAAAAGTCATACTATAGCATGTTGTCCAAAATGAAAAAAAAAGTCATACTTGAGTATGTCGTCCAAAAATGGTCAAAAAAGTCATACTTTAGTATGTCGTCAAAAAATGTCATACTTTAGTATGTCATCCAACAATGGTCAAAAATGTCATACTTTAGTATGTCGTCCAAAAATGGTCAAAAAAGTCATAGTATAGTATGTCGTCCAGAAATGGTCAAAAAAGTCATACTTTAGTATGTCGTCCAAAAATGGTCAAAAAAGTCATAGTATAGTATGTCGTCCAGAAATGGTCAAAAAAGTCATACTTTAGTATGTCGTCCAACAATGGTCAAAAATGTCATACTTTAGTATGTCGTCAAAAAATGGTCAAAAATGTCATACTTGAGTATATCATCCAAAATGAGACAAAAAAGTCATACTTTAGTATGTTGTCTAAAAATGGTCAAAAATGTCATACTTTAGTATGTCGTCCAACAATGGTCAAAAATGTCATACTTTAGTATGTCGTCAAAAAAGTCATACTTTAGTATGTCGTCAAAAAATGTCATACTTTAGTATGTCGTCCAAAAATGGTCAAAAATGGCATACTTTAGTATGTCGTCTAGAAATGGTCAAAAATGGCATACTTTAGTATGTCGTCTAGAAATGGTCAAAAATGTCATACTTTAGTATGTCGTCCAACAATGGTCAAAAATGTCATACTATAGTATGTTGTCAAAAATGAGACAAAAAAGTCATAGATTAGTATGTCGTCCAAAAATGGTATACTTTAGTATGTCGTATAAAAATGGTCAAAAATGTCATACTTTAGTATGTCGTCCAACAATGGTCAAAAATGTCATACTTTAGTATGTCGTCCAACAATGGTCAAAAATGTCATACTATGGTATGTTGTCAAAAATGAGACAAAAAAGTCATATTTTAGTATGTCGTCCAAAAATAGTCAAAAATGTCATAGTATAGTATGTCGTCCAGAAATGGTCAAAAAAGTCATACTTTAATATGTTGTCCAAAATGAGACAAAAAAGTCATACTTTAGTATATCATCCAAAATGAGACAAAAAAGTCATACTTTAGTATGTCGTCTAAAAATTGTCAAAAATGTCATACTTTAGTATGTCGTCCAACAATGGTCAAAAATTTCATACTTTAGTATGTCGTCCAAAAATGGTCAAAAAAGTCATACTTTAGTATGTCGTCAAAAAATGTCATACTTTAGTTTGTCGTCAAAAAATGGCATACTTTAGTATGTCGTCTAGAAATGGTCAAAAATGGCATACTTTAGTATGTCGTCCAAAAATGGGCAAAAATGGCATACTTTAGTATGTCGTCCAAAAATGGTCAAAAATGGTATACTTTAGTATGTCGTCTAAAAATGGTCAAAAATGTCATACTTAAGTATGTCGTCCGAAAATGGTCAAAAAAGTCATACTTTAGTATGTCGTCCAAAAATGGTCAAAAAAGTCATAGTATAGTATGTCGTCCAAAAATGGTCAAAAAAGTCATAGTATAGTATGTCGTCCAGAAATGGTCAAAAAAGTCATACTTTAATATGTTGTCCAAAATGAGACCAAAAAGTTATACTTTAGTATGTCGTCTAAAAATTGTCAAAAATGTCATACTTTAGTATGTCGTCCAACAATGGTCAAAAATGTCATACTTTAGTATGTCGTCCAAAAATGGTCAAAAAAGTCATACTTTAGTATGTCGTCCAACAATGGTCAAAAATGTCATACTTTAGTATGTCGTCCAAAAATTGACCAAAAAGTTATACTATAGTATGTTATCCAAAATGGTCAAAAAAAGTCATACTTGAGTATGTCGTCCAAAAATGGTCAAAAAAGTCATACTTTAGTATGTCGTCAAAAAATGTCATACTTTAGTATGTCGTCCAAAAATGGTCAAAAATGTCATACTTTAGTATGACGTCCAAAAATGGACCAAAAAGTTATACTATAGTATGTTATCCAAAATGGTCAAAAAAAGTCATACTTGAGTATATCGTCCAAAAATGGTCAAAAAAGTCATACTTTAGTATGTCGTCAAAAAATGTCATACTTTAGTTTGTCGTCCAAAAATGGTCAAAAATGTCATACTTTAGTATGTCGTCCAAAAACGGTCAAAAATGGTATACTTTAGTATGTCGTCCAAAAATGGTCAAAAATGTCATACTTTAGTATGTCGTCCAACAATGGTCAAAAATGTCATACTATAGTATGTCGTCCAAAAATGTCATACTTAAGTATGTCGTCTAAAAATGGTCAAAAATGTCATACTTTAGTATGTCGTCCAACAATGGTCAAAAATGTCATACTATAGTATGTTGTCCGAAAATTGTCAAAAAAGTCATACTATAGTATGCTGTCCAAAATGAGACAAAAATGTCATACTTTAGTATGTCGTCCAACAATGGTCAAAAATGTCATACTTTAGTATGTCGTCCAAAAATGGTCAAAAAAGTCATATTGTAGTATGTCGTCCAAAAATTGTCAAAAAAGTCATACTTTAGGATGTCGTCCAACAATGGTCAAAAATGGCATACTTTAGTATGTCGTCCAAAAATGGTCAAAAAAGTCATACTATAGTATGTCGTCTAAAAATGGTCAAAAATGGCATACTTTAGTATGTTGTCCAAAAATGGTCAAAAATGTCATACTTTAGTATGTCGTCTAAAAATGGTCAAAAATGTCATACTTTAGTATGTCGTCCAGAAATGGTCAAAAATGTCATACTTTAGTATGTCGTCCAAAAATGGTCAAAAATGGCATACTTTAGTATGTCGTCCAACAATGGTCAAAAATGGCATACTTTAGTATGTCGTCCAAAAATGGTCAAAAATGGCATACTTTAGTATGTCGTCCAAAAATGGTCAAAAATTGCATACTTTAGTATGTCGTCTAAAAATGGTCAAAAATGGCATACTTTAGTAAGTCGTCTAGAAATGGTCAAAAATGTCATACTTTAGTATGTCGTCCAAAAATGGTCAAAAATGGCATACTTTAGTATGCTGTCCAAAATGAGACAAAAATGGCATACTTTAGTATGTCGTCTAAAAATGGTCAAAAATGTCATACTTTAGTATGTCGTCCAACAATGGTCAAAAATGTCATACTTTAGTATGTCGTCTAAAAATTGTCAAAAATGTCATACTTTAGTATGTCGTCCAAAAATGGTCAAAAATGTCATACTTTAGTATGTCGTCCAAAAATGGTCAAAAAAGTCATAGTATAGTATGTCGTCCAAAAATGGTCAAAAAAGTCATACTTTAGTATGTCGTCCAAAAATGGTCAAAAAAGTCATAGTATAGTATGTCGTCCAGAAATGGTCAAAAAAGTCATACTTTAGTATGTCGTCCAAAAATGGTCAAAAAAGTCATAGTATAGTATGTCGTCCAGAAATGGTCAAAAAACTCATACTTTAGTATGTCGTCCAAAAATAGTCAAAAAAGTCATACTATAGTATGTTGTCCGAAAATGGTCAAAAAAGTCATACTATAGTATGCTGTCCAAAATGAGACAAAAATGTCATACTTTAGTATGTCGTCCAAAAATGGTCAAAAAAGTCATACTTTAGTATGTCGTCCAAAAATGGTCAAAAAAGTCATAGTATAGTATGTCGTCCAGAAATGGTCAAAAAACTCATAGTATAGTATGTCGTCCAAAAATGGTCAAAAAGTCATACTTTAGTATGTCGTCCAAAAATGGTCAAAAAAGTCATACTTTAGTATGTCGTCCAAAAATGGTCAAAAAAGTCATAGTATAGTATGTCGTCCAGAAATGGTCAAAAAAGTCATACTATAGTATGTCGTCCAAAAATGGTCAAAAATGGCATACTTTAGTATGTTGTCCAAAAATGGTCAAAAATGTCATACTTTAGTATGTCGTCTAAAAATGGTCAAAAATGTCATACTTTAGTATGTCGTCCAGAAATGGTCAAAAATGTCATACTTTAGTATGTCGTCCAGAAATGGTCAAAAATGTCATACTTTAGTATGTCGTCCAAAAATGGTCAAAAATGGCATACTTTAGTATGTCGTCCAACAATGGTCAAAAATGGCATACTTTAGTATGTCGTCCAAAAATGGTCAAAAATGGCATACTTTAGTATGTCGTCCAAAAATGGTCAAAAATTGCATACTTTAGTATGTCGTCTAAAAATGGTCAAAAATTGCATACTTTAGTATGTCGTCTAGAAATGGTCAAAAATGTCATACTTTAGTATGTCGTCCAAAAATGGTCAAAAATGGCATACTTTAGTATGCTGTCCAAAATGAGACAAAAATGTCATACTTTAGTATGTCGTCTAAAAATGGTCAAAAATGTCATACTTTAGTATGTCGTCCAAAAATGGTCAAAAATGGCATACTTTGGTATGTCGTCTAAAAATGGTCAAAAATGGCATACTTTAGTATGTCGTCTAGAAATGGTCAAAAATGTCATACTTTAGTATGTCGTCTAGAAATGGTCAAAAATGTCATACTTTAGTATGTCGTCCAAAAATGGTCAAAAATGGCATACTTTAGTATGCTGTCCAAAATGAGACAAAAATGGCATACTTTAGTATGTCGTCTAAAAATGGTCAAAAATGTCATACTTTAGTATGTCGTCCAACAATGGTCAAAAATGTCATACTTTAGTATGTCGTCTAAAAATTGTCAAAAATGTCATACTTTAGTATGTCGTCCAAAAATGGTCAAAAATGTCATACTTTAGTATGTCGTCCAAAAATGGTCAAAAAAGTCATAGTATAGTATGTCGTCCAAAAATGGTCAAAAAAGTCATACTTTAGTATGTCGTCCAAAAATGGTCAAAAAAGTCATAGTATAGTATGTCGTCCAGAAATGGTCAAAAAAGTCATACTTTAGTATGTCGTCCAAAAATGGTCAAAAAAGTCATAGTATAGTATGTCGTCCAGAAATGGTCAAAAAACTCATACTTTAGTATGTCGTCCAAAAATAGTCAAAAAAGTCATACTATAGTATGTTGTCCGAAAATGGTCAAAAAAGTCATACTATAGTATGCTGTCCAAAATGAGACAAAAATGTCATACTTTAGTATGTCGTCCAAAAATGGTCAAAAAAGTCATACTTTAGTATGTCGTCCAAAAATGGTCAAAAAAGTCATAGTATAGTATGTCGTCCAGAAATGGTCAAAAAAGTCATAGTATAGTATGTCGTCCAAAAATGGTCAAAAAGTCATACTTTAGTATGTCGTCCAAAAATGGTCAAAAAAGTCATAGTATAGTATGTCGTCCAGAAATGGTCAAAAAAGTCATACTTTAGTATGTCGTCCAAAAATGGTCAAAAAAGTCATAGTATAGTATGTCGTCCAGAAATGGTCAAAAAAGTCATACTTTAATATGTTGTCCAAAATGAGACAAAAAAGTCATACTTTAGTAAATCATCCAAAATGAGACAAAAATGGCATACTTTAGTATGTTGTCTAAAAATGGTCAAAAATGTCATACTTTAGTATGTCGTCCAGAAATGGTCAAAAATGTCATACTTTAGTATGTCGTCCAACAATGGTCAAAAATGTCATACTCTAGTATGTCGTCCAAAAATAGTCAAAAAAAGTCATACATTAGTATGTCGTCCAAAAATGTTCAGAAAAGTCATACTATAGTATGTTGTCAAAAATGAGACAAAAAAGTCATACTTTAGTATGTCGTCCAAAAATAGTCAAAAACGTCATACTATAGTATGTTGTCCGAAAATGGTCAAAAAAGTCATACTATAGTATGCTGTCCAAAATGAGACAAAAATGTCATACTTTAGTATGTCGTCCAAAAATGGTCAAAAAAGTCATAGTATAGTATGTCGTCCAGAAATGGTCAAAAAACTCATACTTTAGTATGTCGTCCAAAAATTGTCAAAAAAGTCATAGTATAGTATGTCGTCCAGAAATGGTCAAAAAACTCATACTTTAATATGTTGTCCAAAATGAGACAAAAAAGTCATACTTTAGTATATCGTCCAAAATGAGACAAAAAAGTCATACTTTAGTATGTCGTCCAAAAATGGTCAAAAAAGTCATAGTATAGTATGTCGTCCAGAAATGGTCAAAAAACTCATACTTTAATATGTTGTCCAAAATGAGACAAAAAAGTCATACTTTAGTATGTCGTCCAAAATGGTCAAAAATGTCATACTTTAGTATGTCGTCCAACAATGGTCAAAAATGTCATACTTTTAGTATGTCGTCCAACAATGGTCAAAAATGTCATACTCTAGTATGTCGTCCAAAAATAGTCAAAAAAAGTCATACATTAGTATGTTGTCCAAAATGAAACAAAAAAGTCATACTATAGTATGTTGTCCAAAATGAAACAAAAAAGTCATACTTTAGTATGTCGTCCAAAAATGGTCAAAAAGACATACTTTAGTATGTCGTCCAAAAATGGTCAAAAATGTCATACTTTAGTATGTCGTTCAAAAATGGTCAAAAATGTCATACTTTAGTATGTCGTTCAAAAATGGTCAAAAAAGTCATAGTAAAGTATGTCGTCCAAAGATGGTCAAAAAAGACATACTTTAGTATGTCGTCCAAAAATTGTCAAAAATGTCATACTTTAGTATGTTGTCCAAAATGAGACAAAAAAATCATACTTTAGTATGTTGTCCAAAAATGGGCCAAAAAGTTATACTATAGTATGTTATCCAAAATGAGAGAAAAAAGTCATACTTGAGCATGTCGTCCAAAAATGGTCAAAAAAGTCATACGTTAGTATGTCGTCCAAAAATGGTCAAAAGAAGTCATACTATAGTATGTCGTCCAGAAATGGTCAAAAAAGTCATACTTTAGTATGTTGTCCAAAATGAGACAAAAAAGTCATACTTTAGTATGTTGTCCAAAATGAGACAAAAAAGTCATACTTTAGTATGTCGTCCAAAATGGTCAAAAATGTCATACTTTAGTATGTCGTCCAACAATGGTCAAAAATGTCATACTATAGTATGTTATCCAAAATGAGAGAAAAAAGTCATACTTGAGCATGTTGTCCAAAAATGGTCAAAAAAGTCATACTTTAGTATATCATCCAAAATGAGACAAAAAAGTCATACTTTAGTATGTTATCCAAAAATGGACCAAAAAGTTATACTATAGTATGCTGTCCAAATTGAGACAAAAAAGTCATACTTTAGCATATCGTCCAAAAATGGTCAAAAAAGTCATACTATAGTATGTCGTCCAAAATGAAACAAAAAAGTGATACTATAGTATGTCGTCCAAAAATGGTAAAAAAAGTCATACTTTAGTATATCATCCAAAATGAGACAAAAAAGTCATACTTTAGTATGTCGTCTAAAAATGGTCAAAAATGTCATACTTTAGTATGTCGTCCAACAATGGTCAAAAATGTCATACTTTTAGTATGTCGTCCAAAAATTGTCAAAAAGTCATACATTAGTATGTCGTCAAGAAATGGTCAAAAAAGTCATACTATAGTATGTTGTCCAAAATGAAACAAAAAACTCATACTATAGTATGTTATCCGAAATGAGAGAAAAAAGTCATCTTAGCATGTCGTCCAAAAATGGTCAAAAAATCATAGTATAGTATGTCGTCCAAAAATGGACCAAAAAGTTATACTATAGTATGTTATCCAAAATGGTCAAAAAAAGTCATACGTGAGTATGTTGTCCAAAAATGGTCAAAAAAGTCATACTTTAGAAAGTCGTCAAAAATAGTCAAAAAAAGTCATACATTAGTATGTTGTCCAAAATGAAACAAAAAAGTCATACTATAGTATGTTGTCCAAAATGAAACAGAAAAGTCATACTTTAGTATGTCGTCTAAAAATGGTCAAAAAATCATACTTTAATATGTCGTCCAAAAATGGTCAAAAAAGTCATACTTTAGCATGTCGTCCAAAATGAGAAAAAAAAGTCATACTATAGTATGTCGTTCAAAAATGGTCAAAAAAGTCATAGTAAAGTATGTCGTCCAAAAATGGTCAAAAAAGACATACTTTAGCATGTCGTCCAAAAATGGTCAAAAAAGTCATACGTTAGTATGTCGTCCAAAAATGGTCAAAAAAGTCATACTATAGTATGTCGTCCAGAAATGGTCAAAAAAGTCATACTTTAGTATGTCGTCCAAAATGAGACAAAAAAGTCATACTTTAGTATGTCGTCCAAAATGGTCAAAAATGTCATACTTTAGTATGTCGTTCAACAATGGTCAAAAATGTCATACTCTAGTATGTCGTCCAAAAATAGTCAAAAAAGTCATACATTAGTATGTCGTCCAAAAATGTTCAGAAAAGTCATACTATAGTATGTTGTCCGAAAATGGTAAAAAAAAATCATACTATAGTATGCTGTCCAAAATGAGACAAAAATGTCATACTTTAGTATGTCATCCAAAAATGGTCAAAAAAGTCATAGTATAGTATGTCGTCCAGAAATGGTCAAAAAACTCATACTTTAGTATGTCGTCCAAAAATGTTGAAAAAAGTCATAGTATAGTATGTCGTCTAAAAATGGTCAAAAATGTCATACTATAGTATGCTGTCCAAAATGAGACAAAAAATCATACTTTAAGTATGTCGTCCAAAAATGGTCAAAAAAGTCATACTTTAGTATGTTGTCCAAAATGAGACAAAAAAGTCATACTTTAGTATGTCGTCCAAAAATGGTCAAAAAAGTCATACTTTAGTATGTCGTCCAAAAATGGTCAAAAAAGTCATAGTATAGTATGTCGTCCAACAATGGTCAAAAATGTCATACTTTAGTATGTCGTCCAAAAATAGTCAAAAAAAGTCATACTTTAGTATGTTGTCCAAAATGAGACAAAAAAGTCATACTTTAGTATGTCGTCTAAAAATGGTCAAAAATGTCATAGTATAGTATGTCGTCCAACAATGGTCAAAAATGTCATACTTTAGTATGTCGTCCAAAAATAGTCAAAAAAAGTCATATTTTAGTATGTTGTCCAAAATGAGACAAAAAAGTCATACTTTAGTATGTCGTCTAAAAATGGTCAAAAATGTCATACTTTAGTATGTCGTCCAACAATGGTCAAAAATGTCATACTTTAGTATGTCGTCCAAAAATTGTCAAAAAGTCATACATTAGTATGTCGTCAAAAAATGGTCAAAAAAGTCATACTATAGTATGTTGTCCAAAATGAAACAAAAAAGTCATACTATAGTATGTTATCCGAAATGAGAGAAAAAAGTCATCTCAGCATGTCGTCCAAAAATGGTCAAAAAAGTCATAGTATAGTATGTTGTCCAAAAATGGACCAAAAAGTTATACTATAGTATGTTATCCAAAAAAAGTCATACTTGAGCATGTCGTCCAAAAACGGTCAAAAAAGTCATACGTGAGTATGTCGTCCAAAAATGGTCAAAAAAGTCATACTTTAGTATGTCGTCCAAAAATGGTCAAAAATGTCATACGTGAGTATGTCGTCAAAAATAGTCAAAAAAAGTCATACATTAGTATGCCGTCCAAAAATAGTCAAAAAAAGTCATACATTAGTATGTCGTCCAAAAATGGTCAAAAAAGTCATACTATAGTATGTTGTCCGAAAATGGTCAAAAATGTCATACTTTAGTATGTCGTCCAAAAATGGTCAAAAAAGTCATACTTTAGTATATCATCCAAAATGAGACAAAAAAGTCATACTTTAGTATGTCGTCTAAAAATGGTCAAAAATGTCAAATTAGTATGTCGTCCAACAATGGTCAAAAATGTCATACTTTAGTATGTCGTCCAAAAATAGTCAAAAAAAGTCATACATTAGTATGTTGTCCAAAATGAAACAAAAAAGTCATACTATAGTATGTTGTCCAAAATGAAACAAAAAAGTCATACTTTAGTATGTCGTCCAAAAATGGTCAAAAAATCATACTTTAATATGTCGTCCAAAAATGGTCAAAAAAGTCATACTTTAGCATGTCGTCCAAAATGAGAAAAAAAAGCCATACTATAGTATGTCGTTCAAAAATGGTCAAAAAAGTCATAGTAAAGTATGTCGTCCAAAAATGGTCAAAAAAGACATACTTTAGCATGTCGTCCAAAAATGGTCAAAAAAGTCATACGTTAGTATGTCGTCCAAAAAAGTCATACTATAGTATGTCGTCCAGAAATGGTCAAAAAAGTCATACTTTAGTATGTCGTCCAAAATGAGACAAAAAAGTCATACTTTAGTATGTCGTCCAAAATGGTCAAAAATGTCATACTTTAGTATGTCGTTCAACAATGGTCAAAAATGTCATACTCTAGTATGTCGTCCAAAAATAGTCAAAAAAGTCATACATTAGTATGTCGTCCAAAAATGTTCAGAAAAGTCATACTATAGTATGTTGTCCGAAAATGGTAAAAAAAAAATCATACTATAGTATGCTGTCCAAAATGAGACAAAAATGTCATACTTTAGTATGTCGTCCAAAAATGGTCAAAAAAGTCATAGTATAGTATGTCGTCCAGAAATGGTCAAAAAACTCATACTTAAGTATGTCGTCCAAAAATGTTGAAAAAAGTCATAGTATAGTATGTCGTCTAAAAATGGTCAAAAATGTCATACTATAGTATGCTGTCCAAAATGAGACAAAAAAGTCATACTTTAAGTATGTCGTCCAAAAATGGTCAAAAAAGTCATACTTTAGTATGTTGTCCAAAATGAGACAAAAAAGTCATACTTTAGTATGTCGTCCAAAAATGGTCAAAAAAGTCATACTTTAGTATGTCGTCCAAAAATGGTCAAAAAAGTCATAGTATAGTATGTCGTCCAGAAATGGTCAAAAAAGTCATACTTTAGTATGTTGTCCAAAATGAGACAAAAAAGTCATAGTATGGTATGTCGTCCAAAAATGGTCAAAAAAGTCATACTTTAGTATGTCGTCCAAAAATGGTCAAAAAAGTCATAGTATGGTATGTCGTCCAAAAATTGACAAAAAAGTAATACTTTAGTATCTCGTCCAAAAATGGACAAAAAAGTCATACTTTAGTCTATTCTTACGTTCTCTGATTTTCTATGACTTGAAGGATTGTGAACGTTGGTCACCCATATCAAAGGAATCATGAGAAATATTTCACTCACCTTTCTCCTTCAGGTACGTGACGGTTTGTCGCATCACGGGTGGGATTATCGCCTCCCTGTTCTTCTCTCTGATGCTGTCAATCAAACATGTTCCATTGATCCATCGATTGGTGTTTGATTGATCATGTGACAGTATTTAAGGGTTTCAGACTCACTACTGCAGACTGACGCCAAACTGCTGCGTGGGCAGCGGCGGTCGGGGAGGTGGGGTCTTCGCTGGGGCCGGAGCTCCGCTCTTCTGAGCCTCTCGCAACTTTTCATCGTGTCTGAGGAAAGAAAAACAAAACAAAAACAATGATTTCATCAGGATAATTGATGATCATGTGATCAAAGACGTGGCGGCGTACCTGACCACGTCGGCGGGAATGATGAGCTGCTCGTAGTTCACATGTTCTCGCAGTTCGTCCAGGAAGTTCACATACATCAGCTTCTTTCCAAACTTTTGGCTGCAGGAGATGCACAAGGACATCGTGAGAAGTTTGAGATGCGACACGTGAGCGTTTGCGAAATTTCTTTTTTTTACCTGATCAACGGTTTGAAAATGTTCCAGACGATTCGGATGAAGTTCGTCGGATGTACGACGTAAAGAGTCTTCAGGTTTTTCTTGTACCTGAAGCAAAAAGAAGAGAACGAATTCTGCAGTTTAAGATTATTTTAACATTTCATATAATCTGAAATTATAAACAAGAATAAAAAAATAGTCAAAAAAGTCATAGTATAGTATGTCGTCCAGAAATGGTCAAAAAAGTCATACTTTGATATGTTGTCCAAAATGAGACAAAAAAGTCATACTTTGATATGTTGTCCAAAATGAGACAAAAAAGTCATACATTAGTATGTCGTCCAAAAATGGTCAAAAAAGTCATAGTATAGTATGTCGTCCAGAAATGGTCAAAAAAGTCATACTTTGATATGTTGTCCAAAATGAGACAAAAAAGTCATACTTTAGTATGTCGTCCAAAAATGGTCAAAAAAGTCATACTTTAGTATGTCGTCCAAAAATGGTCAAAAAAGTCATACTTTAGCATGTCGTCCAAAAATGGTCAAAAAAATCATACTTTAGTATGTCGTCCAAAAATGGACCAAAAAGTTATACTATAGTATGTTATCCAAAATGAGAGAAAAAAGTCATACTTTAGTATGTCGTCCAAAAATGGTCAAAAAGTCATACTTTAGTATGTTGTCCAAAATGAGACAAAAAAGTCATACTTTAGCATGTCGTCCAAAATGAGACAAAAAAAGTCATACTATAGTATGCTGTCCAAAATTAGACAAAAAAAGTCATACTATAGTATGCTGTCCAAAATGAGATAAAAAAGTCATAGTATAGTATGTCGTCCAAAAATGGTCAAAAAAGTCATAGTATAGTATGTCGTCCAAACCTTGACAAAAAAGTAATACTACAGTATTTTGTCCAAAATGAGACAAAAAGTATGTCGTCCAAAATTGGTCAAAAAAGTCATACTTTAGTATGTCGTCCAAAAATGGTCAAAAAAGTTATAGTATGGCGTCCAAAAATGGACAAAGGTCAAAGGTCACAGAATCATATGATTTGTAAAACAAACACAGTCACAGCCCAAAAACAAAATGTCTCCAGCCTGAAGCTATTGACAGTGTGGGGGTGTGACACAAAATGGCCGGCGGCGCGGTTCCCCAGCGCGCAGTGACTCACTTCCTGTCAAACTCGCCGTATGCCTCTCGTAACCACTTGAGCGACGGCTTGTTGCTGCTCCTCAGGCCGTGGTGGAAGTAAACCAGGATGTAGTCCATCTCCACGTACTGGTCCAGCGTGTACTTCAGGTACCTGCGGTAGACAGTGAGCCGTTACCGTGGCGACATGTGAGACACACACACACACACACACACAAGTCTACGTGACGTTCGGGGACCGTACTCGAGCAGACGTCGGTGGTTGAGCTGGTGCGACGGAGGCAAACAGCAGCTGCTGAAGGTGATCAACTTCCTGCCGTAGTTATCGTCGCCTGGAGGCAAAGCAGCGTCAATGAGATCAGGGTGAAACGTTTGTAAACCACTCACTCTCCCACACCAAAGCCCATAGAGAAAATCAGTGATTTTAGCTGCTGGTGTACTACACCTGTCTCGCAGTGAGTGATTGATTGTTTTGTCAGATTCCAAAAGAAAAAAGAAGAAGCTCACAATCAAATGTAGAAAGTGCTGATCAGTTATCAGTAGATTTATTGATGAAGTCGTGCCACTGACCGGAGACCTGGATGATTCCGTGTCGAGCCACGTCACAGTACGGGTGTGACGCGAGAGACTGCAGAGGCGGCGGCGACGACGACGACGGAGCGTCTGCGACACACGTCTCACCCTCGTCCTCCTCCTCGTCCTCCTCCTGCAGCTCTGTCATCATTAAAGGACAATTACACTGAAATCAGTTCCACTGAAGCAGCAGGAAACAGGAAGTTTATCAGTAAAATGTCGAGTTTCCACGTATTTTTACTGTGACTGTGACAATAATATGTATTAAAAAGAAATGTATTAAACTGCAGGAAAATGTTGTTTTATTGTGTGAAAGTTTTTAATTTCTATTTTCACTCAAACCTCCTTAAATTAAACCTGAAACTTTGACATTTGTTAAAATAGACATTTATCCACGTTTATCTCACAGACTTGTCCAACAGGAAACTGAAGTTCGTAAACCACTCACTCTCCCACACCAAACTGAACAAAAGCGAAACCTGGGTGTTTAGGTTCAAGATTCTGCTCCAGCAACATTTTCTCAAACTACTTCCTGAGCTGTTCCTAAAAATAGAGATTTATCAGAGGGAGTGGAGGAGGTGGTGGTGGGGGGGGGTCATTGTGGAGAACGGGGGGAATTTGTTGTTTATTCAGGGGAGTTTTGTATAAACATGGTTGACGTGATAACAACGGGAAATGATGTGAAGAGATGAAACACTGCAGAAAAAGAGAGAAAGAGAGAGATGGGTTCTTCACAATAAAAGCCCCGTCTTTTAAAGTCTGTTTTCACAGGATTCAAATTCACTGAATATTGATCATCAACATTCATTGCTTATTATTTTGTAAGTTTGAATTTTTATTTGAACATTAAATGTACGAAACATAGCTAAATAGAATGTTAAAAGTCGTAAAAACCAAGTCAATAAAGGAGAAGAGAAGAACAAAACAACAGATGATAGCATACTGTACACACACACTCACAGGAAACTGAGGTTTGTTAGCATCTCACTCTCCCACACCAAACCCCATAGAGAAAATCAGTGATTTTAACATCACAGCACACAGGAGTTGTTGGTCCACTGCTGCCGCCATCACTAAGTTCTGAAGCGTTATATCACAAATTCGGCGTTGAAAATCCTTCGTTCGGATTGACCTCAGTGACGCAAACTGACCACAAGAGGCATCAGCGCAGCAGCAGAGCAGCAGCTCCTGCGTGCCTGCGAGCTAAAATCACTCATTTTCTCTATGGAGTTTGGTGTGAGAGAGTGAGCGGTCTTCTGTCCAACAGACGTGGAACATGTGACGTAACAGGCGCGAGGACAAAGAGAGACACACACAGTTGAACCTGCAGTGTGACGTCACACTCACCTATTTCTGCCAGGTGCTCCAGGTCGGACAGTGACGTCATCCCTGACGTTTGTTTCTTCAGTAAAAACGAAGGTAAAACAAAACAAAACTTTCCTTCAAATCAGAGTGAAGGAGCGAGGAAAGCCTGCGCGCGCACACGTTTACACCCACACACACACCTGAGCCGTGAAAACCGCGGTTAACTGTCAAACATAAACACCGCCACAGGTCATGTCCTCGCGCTCAACAGGCTCGTGTTTTAAAGTAAAAAAAACTCACCTGCTGTGACGTCAACAAACAAACAAACAAACAAACAGCGCAGGTACGAAGAGAATGCTGATCCAAACTTCCTTAAAGTGACCGCGGTGGAAAACTCTCACTGACAGACTGACTGTCACTGCGCATGCGCAAACAAACAAGCGAGGAAGTGGTGAAAAAATAAAACACGTTTATAAAAAAACAAGTTAATTATAAAGTATTAGAATATGTTCATTTGTATTTTTATATGTAAATATGTATATAAAAGTGTGCATTTTATCATTATTATGAGTATTAATTCTTCCTAAACACTAATGTCAAATGTAAAAACACTTTATTGATTTAATATCAAACAGTGAAATATATTTTAATTTAATTTAATTTAATTGACTTAAAATAAAATAATAATCCAAAATATCATTTTATGTAAATACATCAGAGGCACAGAATGTTTTATATTTTAATGTAACGTCATATTTTGTGTTTTAAAAAAGTTTAAAAATAAAGCGAATAAAAAGTTTGATAAAATATTAAAGGAACAGCCTGCAGATGTTTTTATTGGCAAAAAACCCCATTTTATATAAACATCATATCTATATATACATATATGGTGAATTAAACATAAAAATAACAAAAATAATAAGAGAAAAATAAATAAGCAGTAATTAAAAAAAGTAAATTAAATAATAAAACTAAGGGGAAAATTAAAGTTTTTTTTTATTATTTAAGACCAAGTTCAAAAATATACAATATTCAAATGTCTGCAAAACAAAATTTGTTGATGTGACAGGAAATAAAAAATAAAATAAAATAAAATAAAGAAGGTCCAGGATCAGGTGTAAAGTTGTGAAAGCCTGACATCTGCTGGACACAAGTGGAACAGCAGCAGCAGCAGATTTTGTTCATTTGTCTCCCTTAAGGGGACAAAAATCAAGTCCCCATAATGTGAGTAATTATTGAGGACTGAGGACACTGAGGACACTCATGGACATGATGTCGTCCCTCGTCTCTGACCCTCAACATAAACCTGATTCTAACCTCTAACCTCTAACCTTAAAACCAGGTCTTAACCCCAGAAGACCCTTAAATTTGTGAGAATGAGACAAAATATCCTCACTTTCTCTGGTTTTTTTTTTTTGTCCTGACAAAGACACAATAAAACTAACACACACACTCACACACACACACACAGATGATCTCTGTTCCACATTCATGTTCCGTGAGGTTCCGTCACGTCTCTGTCTCTCCTCAGGCTCGTGGTTGTTGTGGTGCTAGGTCTGTGTGGTCTCTGTGGGGTTCTCTGGTTCTGGTCCCGTGTCCCTGTCCCTGTGCTGCAGCGCAGCGGCCAGCAGGTGTCAACGTTGCAGCAGATGGTTCTGGTGTCTCTGAGGACCTGCAGCCTGAGGCAGTGAATGATCATCTGCATGAACATTAACTGCTCTTTCTGCTGCTGCTGCTGCTGCTGCTGCTGCTGCTGCTGCTGCTGCTCATCTGTGGCTAAAAATCGCCCCGGGGGGCGCCATGGAGCTGCAGCCTTCTACAGGTTTGACATGTCAGTGGAGCTATTTCTAATAATCATGTAAGCAAAAACACCAGGATAAGACTAGAAACATGTATAAAAACATGTTTTATTAATAAAAACATGATTATTGATTTTCAATAATCCAAACCAAGTCATCTGAGAGGACTGTCTTTCCAACCTTGGGTAAATATGACCTCTTACAAAAGACTTTGACCAATCACAGGGCAGTTTAAAGGCAGAGCGGGGGCGCCCCCTATTGGCTGTTCTACCGAGCAGCTGCACATGAATGTTCCTTCAGTAGAAATGCTGTTATTCCAGCATCGCTAACAGCTGCCCACACTGCAAAGAAACCTTAAAAAAAAAAGGAGAGTTGGTTAAAAAGCACAGGGCCCCAGCATTGAGCATTGAGGAACACCACGATTTAACTTAGAGCTTTTAGATGAATATTCATCAGTGTTTTTGCAGTTGGTAAAATAAGATTTGGACCATTTAAAAACAAAAAAACACCTGTAGGGTAATGAATTTACCAAAATAAAATCACCTAAAACAAATAAAACGTTTGTGCTATCGCCACACACACTAGGAGTGGTGAAGACGGTCCTTTCGGGCGATAAAACCTCTGCTGAGGTACATAGTTTCCATTTTGTTGGCCTGTTTTTGCACATTCGGAGACAAATACTAAATAGCTTTAATACTGTTAAAATTTCAAAATGTACAACTACAGTGTTTTTTTTAATCTAAATAAAAACTCTAAACTCAAATAGCGTTTTTGTTTTTCTCGATTTTAAACTGTCAATACGCTTCTAAGTGTTCTGTAAAAATGAGCGAAAGCATTTAGTCACAGGACGGTTGCTGGTCCTTTTATGGCTAAAATAAGGTGTTAAAGGTTCAAATGTGTCATAAATTGAATTTTCTTTTTCAGAAACATTTAGGAACCCAGGGCATTTTTTTTGCTTTTAATCCATAATGTAAATATACATTAGTAATATTATTATTATTATCATTATTATTGTTATTATTATCAATATTAATAACATATATTAAGAGCCAACTGTAAAAACAAAACATCAAAAATAAAACGTCCACATACGGAACGCGGTCCTCAGCAGCCGAGCACTGATCATCTGTGATCGCTGTGACATAAACAGTTAAATGGTGATGAGCTCGTGTGTCCTCTGTCATGGGACAATCATCTGAAGAGTCCCTGGCCCCGCCCCCCTCCGCCTCCCCCCTTCTCTGGCAGCTAATCTACAGCGGCAGCGTCTCCTCTTCAGCTCACTGCTCTGCATTATAGACTCCTCATTGATTTTCTGTCGTGATCTCCAGGTCCTGATGAAACCGTGGAGGCAGAAGCTGCAGCTTCACGTGAAGCCGCTTCATCACCGAGAAAAATATTATGACTGTGGTTTTTTTTTTTTTCATTCTGCACAAAGACAAATTTGCCCCTTTGTTGGTCATGAATGTCCAGACTGAGGACGTCCTCAGTCTTCTCCAGAGACGACGCGGAGACACATTTGTTTGCGCAGCTTCTGATAATTGTCTGTGACCTTGTCTCCGTAAACGCAACATGAATACCAAGCTCCGCCCACTTTTAAATCTGCTTCCTTTTGTGGAGTTTGACTTTCTGGGACATGATGATAGGAATAAAAAAACAAAACAAAACAACATTGTGTTCAAGCTCACGCTTTATCCCGAAACCTCGGGTCACGGTCCTGTTGAGATCCCTTCAGACTTTGCTACATACCACCAGGGGGCAGGATTTCCAGTTCTCCATTCTGTTTTTTTACGAGATTTTATTTTCGGGTCTGTTTTCACAAGAAAAAAAATCTCGTAAAAAAACAGACCCGAAAAAAGAATCTTTTAAAAACAGACCCGAAAAAAAAAATCTTGTAAAAACAGACCCGAAAAAATAATCTCGTAAAACAGACCCGAAAGTAAAATCTCATAAAAAAACAGACCCGAAAAAATAATCTCGTAAAACAGACCCGAAAGAAAAATCTTGTAAAAACAGACCAGAAAAAAAAATCTCGTAAAAACAGACTTTAGCTTCTCAGTTCTGTAATTCCTAAACGGTTGAATAAGGGCCAGATATGGAAATTGAAAGTTATCTTGGGGAAAAGGGGCAGAAGAGGGTTAAACATTTTTTTTGTCAGTTTCTTTTCATGAAGATTAAAGATTTATGAAGCAAACATCTGCTTCTCCGGCCGCTGTAGAGAACAGAGCACACACATGGATGGAGTGACATTTTAAACGTGTTATATCAATTCACATCAGAGGCGTTGATTCACGCTGTAGAGTTAACGACAGAGGAAATGCCTCCAGGAGGAGGAAGAGAACCATGGCGGTGAAATAACACGACCACGGAGAGAATCAATCATCGCGGAGACAGATAATGTCGCCACATTTAACCAAAAACCTCCATCTACAGTCACCTTCATACAGGAGTGGCTCAAATTAATGAAGACATGTCACGTACACACACACTCACACACACACTCTCAGACACACCTTCATCATGGCCGTCCCTGCAGGCCCTCAAGGCTGAAAAAAACTACAGTTGCTTTTATCGAGATAATGGTTCTCGCCCATTTAAAGGTGTTGCTGTGATTTATTTCTCCATGGCTTCCCCCCTCTTACTCTCCCCCTCTCTCTCTCTCTCTCTCTCTCTCTCTCTCTCTCTCTCTCACACACTCACAGAGGACCGACCGTATGCAAGCTGCAGATAACAAATAACGCGCTCATGTCATTTATTTCTCCTGCTTTTCCATCATTTGTAGAAAATGGGTTTATTTTTGCAACCACGTAACTTCGATTTTCCTCTTTTTTTACGCTTCTTAATATTTATTTATAGTTCGGGTTTAATTATTGTTTGTTATCATTTCAAAAACTTACCACAGGATTTTTCCTGTACATCTCTTGAACATCACCACTTTTTTTTGTTCGTGGCACACCACAAGGCTTTACTCTAGGCCCATTATTGTTTTCAGTAAACATGTTTATTATTGGATTATAGATAGAGTCGTATGGGCTTCAAGTGACTAATCTCTGCACTGGCACTCTCGCGACTGTCATTCTGCGATAAATGTTTGTTGTTGAGAAACACATATTGACTTTATGCAGATGACACTGGACTATTTATTTCTTTTAAAAATCGGACTCCAGTGGACTAAATAACCTTAAACGTGGTCAGTCCGTCAGTTTATCAAACATCGCGAACCATTAAGCAGCTAAAATATGAGAGATTTATTTATTTTTCCGTTTCACCGACTGACAACTTAATGATTACACATATAAACCATTTTTCTTAACAGTGATAAGAAGTCATGAAGATACCGAAAACTATAAACAGGGGAATTTAGTAATGTTTCTTTGTTTTTTTTGACCGGATGGTGATGCTAAAAGAAAGTGACCATTTGTGGCATTTTACGTAGCATTTAGTGAACCGTTTTGTAAATGTTTCATTACATAATAACATTTTGTGACATTTCTGCGTATGCTAAATTAAAATGTATTCAAACATTTAGCAACAAAAAACAAGATTCCAGAAGAATAAACTTAAAAATTGTCAAAAAACACATGTAGTTAGGTATAAATGAAATGGTATGTAGACCGTCTCATGCATAACTGTGTCCTGGATACTGTGCTTTAAAGCGGAGAGGAAAAGAAAAGGGAACAAAGCTCCTGCTCACGACATCTCCCACTGAGGAAAATCCACCTGCCACTCAAACGTATCCTCACCCGCGTGTTTAGCTGATCCTGCTCCACTTTCTGTGCCTCATTCGTTCACTGAACCAGACTCAGGAAGAAAACTACACCGTCCAAACACCGCTTTTGGACGGAGAAGCAACTGTGGACACGACCATCATTTTGACTCTATTATTGTCCATTCGCTACAAAATGGACATTTTGCTTTATTAAAAGAAAAAAATGACACACACACTTCCACATCGGCTTCAAGACCCTGAGACTTTGTCCATTTTTAGACACAGTCTATAATCTGTCCAGCAGATCAGGTCACTTTTGTTTCTACTTGAGTTTCTTGTTCCAGGTCTGGTTTGTCCTTTAAGAAGTTGATGTCATCATCAGTATCAACTCCAGCAAAGGTCACTGTGAAACATCCAAAACCACAAACAGACCTCCGCTGCCAGCTCTCCTCGGGTTTTATTTTGCATCCTTTTCTGAAGTGGAAAGTTTTGTACTTGACGGAGGAACTTTGGAGAAAAGGTGAAAGGGACAGAGTCGCCCTGAGGGACGGGATCTATTCCACTGGCTCCTTGTTTCTTTTTCCAAAAAACCTGAGACAGAGTCTGACTCCGTCTTCATTGCGTTTCACAGTTTCCTCAACAAACTTTTCTCTGCTGGAGCTCAAACGACATGTTTTAGTAAATGCACGTATTGGAATCTACAAATATTTATATCCAGTATTGATTCATTTCCTTAATGTGACTTTTTTTGGATTTATCCATTATCGTCTGTTTTCGGAAACACCATAAAATAATATTGTTGAGTGCAAACAAACCCTCAAACTAGAGCTGGAACGTTGACATTTGAGTTTTCCTAATAGAAAAGTTAATCAATTAAACTAAACACAACTTTCCAAACAATATTGCTTAAAATTGAAGGTTCAGATTTGAGAAAACCACTGCTAGGCAACTAATAAGCTAACCACAGACGCTAACATTATAACCAGTTAGAAGCTAGCGTAGCAGTCAAAGTGTTTTCTGCTAATGCGGAAATGTTCTTAGCACAGCTGTGGCTAGTTAGGATATTAGCTGCCATGCTATATCATTCTAAAGCTTGTTAGCATCTTAGTTAGCCTGCATGGCTAATATTTCAACACTGACAGGAGATAAAAACATGTTTGTTGAATTAGCGCCGCGGGAAACTGGTGTTTTCATAGAAATGTTAGCATTAGCTGTAACACGGACACAAGACAACTTGTGACGTCTTTGTTTTTCTTTTAAAACTCTTTGTATGACACGTTTAACAAAATCCCAAACTCTGTATGAGTAAAATTACAAGATATTATAAAAATAAACTTCCAGTGGCTCTGCCATGTTTTAAAACCTCAAAAATGATGTTGTGTATAAGACATGAAGACACAATTTTAATTGTTTTTATTAAATGCGTCACACAAATGTGGATATTTACATTCAAACTTGATGGCTTAAGTATTTTGTACAAGAAATTAAGATTTTAATTTCTATCAGACAGCAATAACAGATGGTTTTTCAGGTCTTTATATAAAGTGGTCGTAGGCTGCGCTGCGTCTTATGGAAACTGCTTTTCTTGTGGCTTTCGTGTTTGGGACGTTTCCCAGGTTGGTAAAAAAACAACTCTTTCTCGTCCAAACACACACAGACACACGCAGCTCGGCCACAGACGAGCTTCGACAGGCCTGAACAAACAAACTGAAACAAAGCACGCAGTGTAAAAAACTCCGTTTCCAGAAGCTGCTGCTGCTGCTGCTGCCAGAGAGAGAAAGCTGCAGAAGAAGCGGCGTCTTTTTTGCCGTATTTGCTGTAAAGTCGGTCGCAGGGGGACGGGGACATCAAAGCTGAGCTCAGAGACACGTTGACTCTAATCTGCCTGTGTGTGTGTGAAGGGAACTCCAGCAGGAAGTCGCACATATGCTCCTGTGGGACGCCGTCGTCAGAGTCTGAGCCAGTGATTGCGTCAGAATCACATAGGGAGAAATTTGAAATCTCCCTTTTACATGATCTGAAGCAAATGCCTGTTTGTTATCTGTGAGCTGTGAGCGCCCCCTGTGTCTCAAAGGTCTCACAGCGGTCGGCTACCACCGGGAACCAAAGAAACCAAAGTCCACAGAGTAACGTTTTCTTCTGCCCCAAATTCCATAGAGAAAATGATCAGTTTAACACCAGAGCTACACAGTTGTTGTTGATCCACTGCTGCTTCCATCAGTGAGTTCAAATGTGTTTTCCTGTCACTTTGGTGATTGAAGTCTTATGTTCAGAGTCACCTCAGTGACACAAACTGACCACACGAGGCAGCAGTGGAGCTAAAATCGCTGATTTTCTCCATGGACTTTGGTGTGAGAGGAAAGTGAGTGGTTTAGAGGAAGCTCTTGATTCAAATGAATGTGTTTTCAGATTTGTTTGTTGATATCTTGTCATTTCTATCCTGTTTTCATGTCTCAAAATGAACACTTGAGTTCTTTCTGTAGGTTTGAATCGGTAACCTTTCTCTCTCTTTCTCAGCAGAATCCCCTGGAGGATCCACGTGGTGGGGGAGGAGCTTCAGAGAGAAGGGCTGCAGATGACCTCCCTCTGATGCTGAAGACCTGTTCACCAGTGAAGTGGGTGAACCGCACGTGTGTCGACGATGAACAGAAAGAAAAGCACCAACGCACATCAGAATATCTCTGAATCTGATATTTCTCTCTGTTTTAGCTCCATTTTTGGTCTCCACCAAACCTTCAGAGAGACATTTTTGCTCTTTCTTTTATTTTTCATCTGCTGCGGCTCAAAGTGTCATTAGTCCTGTTTTCTTGGAGTAAGAAGGTGCTTCTACTGGAGTTTAATATTTTTTCGCTCTCATTCAGTCGCTCACATGCCAGAATCACGGCGAGCAGGAGACTCAGCTGCCGGTGACTCATGTTGAAATGACCTAATTGTTGTAGGAAAACAAACGCACCTCAGAGGAAATATATGAAACATCCATATCTGCGATATGATTGGCTCAGCAGAACGTCACACTCCCCCCCCTCCCCCATGTGACAAGGCCACTTAATTTAAGAGGCATCACAGGAGCAGAGGAGGTTAACGTGAAGTCCACGGCTCCACCTTATTGAGCTGGACATTTAACATCAACCGTGTCACGTCCTTGTCCCCGAGGACGTCCAATAAAATTCAGCTACTCATCTTGTCGATGACAACACATAATGGGAGTGTGATGGATCGCGCGTCCGAGTCCTGACACGGAGACGGGGGCTGAAGGACAGTGGACGGCTGTCCTGGACCACACATGATTTATCAAAGTCACCGAGGACTTTCCCCGCTCGCTCTGAGAAGACGTCCCACATCAGAGCAGCTAAATGTGATTTTTACTGAAAGTGAAGCGTTAACATTTGAACCTTTTAGATTGTTTTGTAAGGAATTTTCTCCATAAAATATTGAAATATTAGCACAGGTGCAGGTTTCTCTGATTCAGTGGGGATTGTGTAGATAATTAAAGCTGCTGTAAGTGATGTGTTATTTTGACTAACTCCTAGCTAGTTTTTGTATAACTTTGAGCTAACTTAACTTCACACAACATTTAGCTATATTTTTTTGGAAGCGTCTGACTATCCTTTGGCAAAATCTTAGTAAATATTTAGGCCATTTTGAGTTAACTTTTTGGTATCTTAACACATATTTGGGCTAACACTTATACATTTTTTAGCTGTTGTGTTTAGCTAAAATGTAGCGATCATTTTGTAAACCTTTGACTGTCTTTTGGTAAACTCTTCTCACTAATATTTCGATAACTTTGAACTAATGTTTTGCTAACTAACTTTTAGTTATCTTCAGAGTTTTCCTGTATTTTATTTGTATTGCCTAGTGAAGCAATTTGTGATTCCATATCTATGAAAGGTGCTATATAAATAAAAATTACTTTGTCTAGCCTTTAATTTTTGGCTAAGCTTTCGCTATTTTTTTTGGCTAACTCAAACATAACTTTAGGTTAACTCTTAGCTACCTTTTAGCTAAATTGTACCATATCTTTGGATATCGTCCACTAGCATTCCCCTCACTCTTCCCTACATCACCTCATGACCACATTTGGTGAGGGGCTGAGACGTTGATTCCTGGCTCTGGATTAGATTAAGTGAAAAAAAAACACACTTTATTTAAATCCTGAGAGTGAGAGACACACGTGACTGATTAAAATGTTTTTTTCACATATTTAAGAAAAGTAAAACCTTCACAGTCGCTCTCATATATTCACTGTATTTTTCTGTTCATTTTAAAATCTATTTTATTCAGTTTTGTTGTGATTATTTGTCAATATAGAGTGACATTATTGATTCATGAATGAATGAATGAACCTGATTCACTATTCACTCTCTACCTTCACGGTTCATCCATCAGAGCACAGAAATCAATCACAAGTCATTTGAGACCAGAAACAGCTGGATTGTAATTAAATCAGTCGCTTTGATAAACCATTAAAACAAAACAACAGCTCCAAATCTCTGTCATTAACCTGGTGAAAACGAGATTGATGGAGCCCTGATTACACAGCGGTGTCACCATCGATCCACATGAACCGCCGCTCCGTGCTCAGGTGGTCACAGTCGGATGGAAATGTCACGTGGGGATCACAGAGGCTGAGCCAGGCCCCGGGGCCCCTCTGGTGCGCTGCCTCCTGGCCCCTGCCCCGCCTCCCGGCCGTCCTCACCTCAGCCCCTGCCATGCAGGATGACAGATGGCCCGGTGTCCCACAACAACAAAATGCCAAACCACCTGCACGGCCTTTATCAGAGCCGAGCGAGCCAGAGTCCTGGAGCGCCGCAGGTTTTGGGTTAACGCTCGAGCTGAGAACACCTTAAAATACTAAAGCAGGCATTTCTGTTGTTTTTTTTACTGCTTTATCTTGACTGTACTGGCATTTAATACAGATATTAATCCTCAGAGGACAACATCTGACACCTGAGTCACCTTTGGACCGTTCAGTATAGAATACAATATGATATTAGAATATTAGAATATAGAATAGAATATTCAAATACAATAAAGGTAGGAAAGACCACCAGAGGTTCTTCAAGGGAATTTGGGGCCTGAGGGGTCCCACATTACCCAAATTGACCACTCTTCTTTGAGTGTCCTTCATGGTTTAGTTGTTGTTGCCCTTGGATGTCAACAAACATGGATTTCCCACATAAAAAAGTAAAAACAAAGTTGACCAAATGATGCAATTGGACACAAATTGGTAAGACCCAAACTACTCAAAGACACAAAGTCTAAGTGACATCATTAGCATCAAAGAAGGAGAAGGAGGGGCAGAATGTGAGCGAGGATGTCGGACTACATGGTAACATCGACAAACCAGCAATTTGGAGTAAACACATCATGGTACATTCCAACTTGTCATAAATGTACTTATCCGTTAATGTACAGAATGATTTGTGCTCACACGTCTTCAGTTTATAATAATAATAAAAACAGGCCCAAAGTGTTGAACGCAAACAGACACTTTTTTTCCTGCAGATTTGTGAGAAAACATCAGCAGTGCGTGACGGTCTGATGCTCAGACAAACCATAGAGGGGAGATTATGCACATGAAGCCTGTGGGGAGTCGGACTGGTGAAGAGCTGAAAGGCTTATTTCTGATCTGAGACAAGGACAGAGACAGACGAGTGAAGGACACAAACACACAGACCGGATGTGTCTACACTCGAGTACGAGTCTGGAATACGAGTAATGTTTAAGAAGTCTTAACAAGGTGGTGTTTGTTGAGTTTCATTGATGAATCAACAGAGACTCCTGAGATTCAGCTCATTAGTCAGGGCTTTTCCGTTCAAATTCAACCCTCCAGCTTTAGCTTAGCAAGTTTGTTCATCCAGAAATGAAACACAGCTTGTACTGAATTGGGAATCCGTACAGGAACAGTTTCCAAGCCTCATTTGAGCATTCTTGCACGGGCACTAGCCAATCAAATCACTTTATGCTTTTAAGCCCGAACAGTACACCAGCCAACAAAGCTCTCGTAGAAGATTGTTGCACGTGTTTAGCAACTCTTTCCAACTCTTTGTCAACCGTGACAAACTGTTCTGGAATCTTCCAATGGCCGCTTTCAGTACCAGGCGTCAGACACGCCAACCACCGATCGACAAACTAATGCTTGTTGGATTTTCACGTACATAACATGCTCTAGCTTCAAACAGTACGTCACCAAGACAGAATGAAGATCCCGAATGAAGGTCACATCAACCTGAACCCAAACACAGATAGAACTTGGGTGTTCTTTCATAGTCGTCTTCTTAGAAACATCCAAAACCAGCCTCTGTCCAATCAGGCAACAGTTGGTGATTAGGTCCAGATGTTTCACCAGGAGGTGGAGGAGACCAAACATGGAGATTTAAGGCACAGATGTTTGGATGATCATCTTGTACTTCAGGAAACTCCAAGAAGGAGAACAAACCTTCTTGGAGCAGGTACTTACTGGATTATTCATTTTTACTCAAATACTTTTCATTGTGTTTTGAACTTGAACCAAGCTTCTGGATTCAAAGTTGACTTTCACACTAGGATGTTCTGCCTCTTTCACACCAAGAAGCCATTGGAAACAAGAGAAGTGTGGTCAGCTCATTTCTACGAGGAAGTGAAACGCGATATCCGGAAGGTTCAGGTGACTCGTACCTATTCTGGGTTTCGTGGCTTTAGCTTGTCTGAGGTTACACTTCATGGATCTATTTCTGTTGTTGTGATCTGTCAGAGACTCTGTGATCAAAGATCCTGTTTTTTTTTTTTTTTTGTTTTTTTTTAAATGTGTGTTAATTACAGTAGTGATACATTACAACAGGGTTTTCCTCTACTATAGCAGTCACTGATCGGGAACTTGTTTTTATAGTGAAAATAAAAACAACAGTTGTTTTTGGCAAAAACAAGCAGCCGAAACAGACTTAATGAATGAATCATAAAGTTTTTAAAGCTCATCACCAGCAAAATTGTTTGGCTGTTGCACGTAGGAGAAAATGTGCTTTATCTTTAGAAATATGCCGCTATTATTTGCATTAACACTGGGGCATGGACACATACTGTACATTCATTTGCATTTACTTTTGCAGAGCTCGTGGAATTTGCTTAACGTTTGCATTGACTTCAGTTATTTAGAGGAGCTGGTGCCAGTGTTGACACCTGGAATTAAATTAACAAGCTCAGGTCTTAAGTATATCTGCCCTGCGTTATCTCAATTATAGACAGTGAAGTTTGTGTCACACTGTTATCCACTTACTCTCCAGAGAGAAAACCAACGATTTTAGCTTCTACTGCTGCAGAGTTTGGTAATCGGAATTTGGTGCTAAAGACACATCAAAGTGAACTGTCCCTTTGAACTCGATACAGTCTGAACCTGAAACGTTAAGGTGACATGTCTCCGTGCGGGAGTCAGTCTAACATTAACTATTGGGTCAGGTCATTACATGGAGTCACGGTTTGCTTTAAAACAGCGAACGAACGAGTGGAAAACATGGTCATTATTCAACTTCAAGTGCAATTTGCTCATTATATGAGGACAGGGGAGTTTGGTGTCTTGTGTGGAAACAACCCGCCTCGTGTCCCTCAACACTGACACACCTTTAACAGATACCGGGCGTGTCTGTGCTAATGTTTACTCGGGACGAGGACATGCTCGAGAAGCCGCCAGTCGATCCACAAGTGTGAGGAAATAACAGCAGAGCAGTGTTTGTCCTCGGTGTCTGCAGTGCTGCCCCGCTTATTTATGCTCATTATGCTTTTTCCGTCGTGGTCAGCAGGCGGCTGCAGCAGCGCCGCTGTACTCCTGCCAAGCGCGTGCCCTAGTTGCAGTTGGCAGTTCTTCTCACTCAGGCTGTGATCCAATGTTCACAGTGCACCTGTCAGCTGTGACGGGACAGAACGGCCTTGTTTCTACCTGCTCAGGACATATAACCGTGAGGACTGGGTTTTTTTATAGGCTCAATAAAGCTCTGTATTTATATAAAATTATCCACACATTAGTGTGAGTTTACTCAGTGGGCAGATGCTTTCGGTCAAGAAAGGAAAACACGGACTCTTCATTAGAATAAAAGCTTAATTATGATGACAACCAAGCTGTAACTGGTGGTGAAAACACATACATAAACTCTTTTTATATCTTAAATTAGTTCTAAAATAATGATAATTTTGTTCAATTAAATGGTTGAAAATGTCATGTCAACAACAAACACCTAATTTTTCCATCATTGTGAGAGCGCTTACCTGAGCTATAAGCTACATTTTCGTTTGCTGTTACGTTAAAATACACAGCTGTCATGAAAAATACTTTGAAATTACTAGATTAAAACACTAAAATTATCTTTAGAAAAAAAACCCCAAAGAAATTCACCAGGGCTACACTTATTTTTATTGGATATGAGTGGCTTTGCTAACAGTGCTAGCTGCTGTGCGTGTCCACAGATATGTCCACTGAGTTCGTAAACTCAGACACAAAAAAAATACAAAATCTGTTTTTACCACCTCATACGGCAGCTACAGCTAACCCACACAGTATTTCAGTCGCTCGACAACAACTTAGAAACTCTACATTTTAGAATTGTAGCTCGTGGTAAGCTAATACTGTTTTAGCATCTGTGGTTACGACTAATGTGGCATTAGCTTACCACATGCTAACATTCCAAAATGTCTTACATCCAACTATTAACTTGATATGAACTAATAAAAGATCAAACTGTTTGTAGAAACCCCACACTTTAGAATGTTACCGTGTGGTAGGCTAACACGGGTTAAGCTCCTGTGATCACTTTCATTACCAATGTTAGCTTACGACAAGTCAGCAATCTGAAATGTCTTCGTTAGACAGCTCGCTAACGTATTTATAAGTTATTTACCAATAATTCTACATTTTTGAAAGCTGTTTAAGTGGTAACTTTAATTGCTAACGCATTCTTTTACAACAAAAACGCCCACAAATCCAGAAAACTCAAGATTTAAAGCCAAAAAACATTGGACATTAAATTTGTCCTCTGGATACAGGACGGTCTCTGTGGTCACGTCTCTGGACCGGTGTCAAATCCTTTTCATCTGCGACATATCACACACGCAGAGTGTGAGCCATGACGAGACATTATCATATCAAAGAGCGATGACACAGTGGAAGTGATGAACTGATGCCGGACATAAATTAACATGTGAAATAAATACACACGGGTTATTAGAGTTGAATCTAAATTTAAAATCAGTCTTCACTGAGAAATGTGGAAACAAAGAATGTGAGAATATTGTGTATTTGTCTTATTGACCACATCTGTTTACAATTAATTAAATGAATTTTTCACCCCAATAAACAAACAGACTCATTTATCCTTCCATGTTTCCAGGCACCGGCGCCCCCTATCTGCTTGTAATATTTATTTTTGATGTGCACTGTACTCCAGCTGTCACAGTGTCAGTCTTCACACATTATCACCGAGGGTCGACGTCTCGGGGTCAACAGGTCATCGTCAGTATTGGTATTTTTCTTCCATGTTTTTCTACATGGGCGGGGCTTGGCCGTAAAAATAACCACGCTGACCAATAATAATAAATGATGTCGCTGCCAACAGTCGCTGCCACGCGCCAGCACAACGTCCTCAGCACCTGCTTGTCCGTCCAGTTTGTGAGTGTGTGTTGCCTGGAGACAAACATTCCCCCTGTCACTGGGACTGGATGCTTTAATTTGATGGGGGGGGGGGGGGTAATTGACCCCTCGTTTAATGGAGCAATTTCATTCTTTCATTGGTGATCAGTGGGAAAAGCAGCATAAGTTTTCACCTCCAAAGATTGTTTTGTTTTAAAAAATGTGGCCAATAAAAGTGTTAAGTGTGTCCCATGGAAGTGTTGACACAAGGAAAAACACTTAAAAAACTACTTAAAACTACATCATCTTAACTCTAAGATGTCTTAAGAATGTCCGCTGTTTAACGGCCTTTTCCACACCAAAGTCCATAGAGAAAATCAGCATTTTTAGCTCACGAGGACACAGGGGCTGCTCAGATAAGTCTAATGGATTTTTGAGGTTAATCTAAACTAAGGTCTTCCAAGACTGAAATAACAAAACAACACATCTGAACTTGCTGATGGAGGCAGCAGCGGATCAACAACTCCTATGTGATGTGAGGTTAAAATCGCTGATTTTCTCTATGGGGTTTGGTGTGGGAGAGTGATCAAATTAATGATGTTTATCCTGGATTTGTAAACATGGTGGACAATTGAGGCAACATCCCATGTTATTACAACGATAGTAGTTCTATACGATGGCATTTGATACATATTGTCTATAGTAATAACTCATAAGTATAAGGTAGGGTACACATGATGAAGCAGAAATACTAATTCAATCATGTCGGCGTCTATTATTGTGGTGCCATGGCGCCAATTTAATTTTATCTTTATCTACTTCCCCCAAAATGGTGGCTTCATCTGACCCGTTTCAATTCCTGTTCAAAGCTGTTCAACGGAAACATTTTGCTGTTGTGATTGTAAAAACTGTTCTGCACCAACTCACACAGCTGTCACAAATCTCAGTACTGGTACGTGGTCAGAACCTCCGCTCTAAAAGTTTTGTTTTTATGCTCTTAAGCTGTTTTCATACATGAAAATGTCCAGAAAATTGCATGCAGACATTTTCCGGTGGTTGTTGTTCGTGTTTGTGTAACACAGCAAGAGTTTAATGAGGTGTAAGAGAGGAATTAAACAGGGCCCATAATAGATCCCAGAGGAACACCTGTTCACCAATTCAGACATAATTAATACTGGCAAATGCTCAAAGAATTTGATCCTCATGTGTTGCAGAGT
Organism: Solea solea; assembly: GCF_958295425.1. Lineage (NCBI taxonomy): Eukaryota > Metazoa > Chordata > Actinopteri > Pleuronectiformes > Soleidae > Solea > Solea solea. Next base: position 35,183,111 of record NC_081136.1, read on the forward strand.
TCGCTGCAAGAGGTTATTTGGGTGTGTCAGGTTTGTTGGTGTGGAACATTCAAGCGGGAGGCGGAGCCGAGGTCGAGACACAGGAAGCAGGGCGGGGCTTAGCCTCACTAATTCCCATCTACTTTCATCTTTGAGTTGACCTTTTTTGTAATAGGTCCAACATTTGCGTCACATTTGCTGTGAACATACCTCAAACAGGCATCACTCAAATATATATAAATAGTAAAGTAATAAATATAATATATAAATAAACAAAAACAAGGAATGCAAAGGCGGGACGTGCATACGTTCAAGAATGTGAAAAATGCTGAGCATCTTTATCTTCCCAAATATTAAAATGTCTTAGTTGATGAGTTGTTTGAGTTTGTTCCAGCTGGACAACGTCGACAGGAACGCACCGACAGAGACGCTGCGTCGGAAAGTGTTCAGCGAACCATCAGATGCTAATCAGTGTGTACGTAAGCACAAACGAGCACAATAATATGCATATGTGTCTGATATTAGACTCGTGTATTACTCATCTTGGGGGATTTCTTAGCTCACTAATTACTTCCAGACGCAGTGAGTGAGTGAGTGAATGAGTGAGTGAGTGGGCTTGTGCATTTACCTCCAGAGTTCCATTCCCTCCTCCAGCTTTTATTCCCTGAATCTTCAAAGACGAAACGGAAACACAGACTCGCTCCCAAAGCTTCCCGCTCGGCGCTTTGATGAGGATTTGCAAAGTCTGGGAGGATTTGTCTCCTGCGACCAGAATGAGCTGGATGTTTCATAACAACAAACACACACACACACACACACACACAGAGAGGGAGAGAGGGAGGGAGAGAGAGAGAGAGAGAGAGAGAGAGAGAGAGACAACCTTCATTTAATCACAGTGGCCCACTTTTAATCATAAAAGAAAACAGCACACATGCACCCTGGCACAGAAGTTAACGGGTGATTCATGAAATGTTTGTATCGCATGAACGTCTGAGTCAGAGAGACTGGACACTGATAAAAGTGGCGGCTCATTTAAATGTCACTCGGCCTGGAGTTTACGACATTGGTGAACGGTGATGCAGCCTGAAGTTCCAAACGCTGACATCACAAACTCAATTTTATCCAGAAGCCTGGAAAGTGGAACCAAAGGGAAGTCTGGATCAAACGCCAGCTGAGGTTTGGGTCATGAACACATGAAGTGTATACTAACACGGACACACGGCATTGCTACATCCTGCAGGTGCAGTTTACAGAGAGACGCTTTACAGCTGCCTGTAAAAAGTTCACCTCTGTGGGCGTGTTGAGAAAATGTCCGTTTGTGTTTTTTTATGAGACGTTGTTGAGGAATTTATAGAAGTGAAGCGGGACACAGAGACGCTCCTGTGTGGCTGACACATGTTCGGCAGGTCGTAAAAATAAACGATCACATCCGTTTAGAGATAAAGAAAAAAAAAAAACGTCACATCAGGCACCAAAAGGCTCTTTGTGATGAAATGTAAACAGTGGTTGGTTAATGACTCTGCGCTTCCTGATGCCACGCTGGAGATTTGATTTCAAGGTCCTTTATAGCTGTGTTTCCATCGAGTGAAACAGTCCAGTTTGGTACGGTACGGTACGCAATTGTTTTGTGTTTCAAGTGGGAATGGTACCAAAACAACCAGCCCCAACTGTTCCATTCTTTGACACCCTTCCCTTGGGGAACCAGAGTCAAATGGCATCAGAAAAAACCCACAGTCTATTCTCATGGAAAACTTTTGTTGGGACAAAACCAAGCATGAAATAAACAGAGCTGCTGGATGTCCTTTGAGGTTGTCTGTTGTATCGTGTTCCATTTTGCTGTTGTCGCACTGGTACAACGTCACACTATGTGGCCACACCCCACCTAGTCATGGGAATCGGTATTGGTTCAATACTGGTCAAAAATCCACAAATTGTATAGCAGACAGATGCAAATGCAGAATCCGATACGATCCAAAAATCCTATATAAAACAGTTGGAGAATGATGTCTTTGTTATGACTCGGCACAAATGTGTTCATGTTTCATACGTTCATAAATGATCTAAAATGACAAATGTATAATATTGGAATAATATACTCGAGTTTTTGCTATCGGTATCGGACACATAGTTTAAAACAAAATTTATAATATCAAATTTTTTACACTGAATTAGGAAAAGAGATGAGGACTGACATCAGAGCCCTGAGGAACACCAGGGACATTTTTCTTATCAAATAAGATTTAAACAAAATCAAAAATAGAGCTTACTAAACAAAATGAATATGACATTTCTCCATTTATGTGACAAATAAGGAAAAGGATCGACAATAGAGCCAAGGTTTTTAAAATAAGACTTAACTGAGCGTAAAAGAAATAGGAAATTAATATTTAATATTTACAAATGACGTCGCGCTACGTGGCGAAAACTCAAGCCTGACCCTGGACTTTACCATTCCAAACCGCGCCGTACACTAACGATGGAAACACCACAAAGGTAAAAACTGTATTTTATTGCCTCAGCATTCAGGCGGCACGAGCATCTGCTGCCTCACCAACATCAGGCCATTTATTCACATTTGTACAATTTGCCGTGAAAGCTGGTATTAAATCGACTTTGACCACAAAGGAGCGGTAATGCTGCTGCTGCTGCTGCTGCCACTTCACTCTCCAGTCTCCCTCGCCTACACCTCACCTCCCCCCATCTACTCCCCCAACCAGGCCCGAGATCACGAAGTCAGGAAATAACCCGGTCGCAATGACGGACTCTCCTCAATGCTCTGCTGCATAGCTGCAATCACAGTCAGGCTAAATGTGTGGGTTTTTGTGTGTTCATGTATGTGTGTGCTTCCTGTGTTTGTGTGTGTGTGTGTGTAGTATGGGGGGGGGGGGGGTTCTCTTGGTTTCATTTTCAATCAAAACCCCCATAAATCATGTCACAACCACCATCTTCACCGCTCGCTGCGTTTCCTCTCTCTAACCCAGCGTCGCAGATCAATAACGCTAAACAGTGAGATATTAAAGATAAACAGACTGCTGCTGCTGCTGCTGCTGCTGCCCCGGAGCGCTCTGAGGTTTCTGATTTAATCACTGATGTTTTATCCAGGAACACGTTCCCCGTTAAGGTCTGGGAAATCTGCCTCAGTTCAGCTCCAACAATTCAGTTAAAATACTAAGGAAATTACAGCAGGTGGTGATAAATAATCAACACTGGAGCCCCCAATAAAACCCATAAATTACAAACTTATTATAGTCTGTTACACTAAATGTCTTCATTATGTTCCTGTTTGTATTAAATAGACGTTTGGGGTATTAAATAGACGTTTGGTAGATAAATGCAGTGTAAGCTGAAGGCTTCCCAAAAACAAATTTAAACCAGGGTAAAACAAAATGACTAATACCAAACTTTTCCATTTAATTACAGCGTTATTTGTCCTGGGTTGAAAAACAAAAGAAATAATATGACATTTCTCCATTTAAGTGACAAATAAGGAAAAGGACCGACAATAGACCCTTGAGGGACGCCAAGGTCGCCAACGTTTTAAAAATAAGACTAAACTAAAAGAAAAAGGAAAAGGCGTAAATATTTTCTATTTACGTGGAAAAAATAGCCACAGTCCTCAGTGATAACATACAAATAAAAAAAACATTAGGCTGGAATCTCTTCAGCGTACATGAAGGGGGAGGTAACGCGGTGTCTCTGGTGGCGTGACAGCGGGAGGTTTTTCAGTGTTCGTCATCTGAGCTGCTGTATTGTTATTCCTCGCTGTGAGAGGCGCGGCAGGAATGCATGGTGGTGGTGGTGGTGTTGGTGTGTGTGTGTGTGTATGTGTGTGTGTGTGCGAGGGGTGGATGAGTCTATACATAGAGGATTGACTGCACTTGTCCCCACTGCTGGTCAGCATACCACTCTCACCTCGGAGGACATCTCAATGCCCGGGAAGCTTTAAAGACTAAAACCTGCTGATTCACCTGCACCAATGCAAAGCTTGTCTTTCATTTTCCCCCCAGGTTTCCTGCAGGTACTGGCAAACATGACAATGTGAATAGAGCTTCTTAAAAACATGTGAAATATGAAAGTCCAATTATTAGGAGAAAGTGTTCTTCTTTCAATTTGGGCTCCAAGAGAAAACTATTGTGCTCATTCCTCGTTAGTAATAAGTCAATCAGAACCTGGCGTAAAACCAAAGTATACATCGATAATGATGGAGCAGAGATCAGATTATTCAAGAGAGAGTTTGTGACTTCCTGATTCTAACGACATTTGTTAAAGGTCATTGGACTGATCTTCATAATTTGAGGTAGCGTCAGGCTGTCTTGATTCACCTTATGAGGTTGCTCCAACGATTTAATAGAAATTCAAGTTCCTTCAACAGGAACGCCCGATCTTCTTGGAAAATCCGACTTCTGACTATCACTGGAACACACCATGAAGACATGGTTTCTCACCGACCTACTTTCATACACCTATAATCCTGTCAAGCTATGCTTCTGGGATAAAAACGACATTGACATCGGTCCTGAGATGATTTCCTGTCCTGAAAATGTTTGATTTATGGTTGTTGAAGTGAACCCGATCATGGGACACGCAGATTGCTCTCATGTGCATCAGACTGACAGGCAAACAGAGTGGGACAGCAAAGTGACTGATGGCGCGTTTGTACCATTTTTCATGACGTCTCGTGCAAAGTCACAGCAAAGACTTGATTTTTTTAAATCAATAATGGACATAATTTTCTCCACTTGCTCGAGTGGAAAAATCTGCCAAAATTGGTGGAGAGAACCAGACCCTACTCATTATTTTGAAATATTTGCTGATTGTGTCTGAACCAACTCCTGGACCCAGTTAGTAAGTCTTTCCTTGGCTTGTACCAAAGGTTTCCCAAAGATCTGTTGAGTAATTTCCCCATAATCTCGAAAACAAATAGACGGACACAGATGGAAACAGAACCCTCCATGGTGGAGGTAATTACAGAGAATCGGCCTGGGGTGGCAGAGACACATTGGCTTCCAATCCCAGGTGAAAAATCGGTGAAGGGACGACGTAAAGAAGAAGTTATCATTTCTTTATTATGTTAATCAATTTCCACCCCCAATACAAATGAAGACTAAATATTGATTGTAGCTCAATACCGAGTGATTCCCACTGTTATGGTTGAGTCGTCGTAGTCTATAATCAATGCTGTGGAACAGCGATCCTTCCAGGCCATGGGGGACAACAACTGACACCCAAGTCTCAGTGCGGAGACAAAATTAGAGATAATTGTTGTGCTAAAAGATCCCATTAGCGTGTGTCATACATCTGCTGTTACTTAACCCCCCCTCTGTGTGACAGATCTCTCTCAACAGAGAGATCTGGAGGTTTACAAGGAGGCTAATGTTGGAATGAGATAACGACGCCTTTTGTATTCTTGAAAACCATAATGGGAAACCATGGAACGGCTAATGGAAGTACTTATTTTGGTAGATGGTTAGTAAAAGTTGTAATTTTAGTGCTGTTTAAAAACTGAAACCGAGCTCCTAATAAGCGTCTTGTGTTCAATTCTCCTCCAGGAAAAAAGTCGTACGCTCACTTCTATAATCGAAACCAGTGTCAGCAAATTCAAATGGCAGCATTAAGGTTTGTTGTGTGGCCCGAGTTTAGCTTACGGCAGCACACTTAGTGATTAATGAACTGTGTTTTGCCCCCTCAGGGCTTCCATACTCATGACCTGCTGCTGGTGTGAGCTCCTGACGCCGTAAATGAACATTTTCTTGTAAGAGATTTCCTGGGGAATCAGGTGAGGGAGCAGCAGATGATGATAAGTGCTGAATGGATTCATGGATTTGTTTTTCTAATTAGCTGCTGGTGATTGACAGCACGACTCATTCACGACGAGGCTGTGACTGATGCTCTGTCGTGATAAATAAAGTGTCGCAGCGTGCAAACACTGTCTGTTTCTGCAGCTGGACGAGACGACGTGGACGCTTTTGTTGTCACACGGGCAAACGGTGGGTGACGGGGGGAGGGGATGACGACTCCGTGTCCTTGTCAAGGACCTAATTACTCGGAGTGAGAGACGGGGGGAGGAGGAGGAGGAGGAGGAGGAGGTGGAGGGTAACATAGAGACCTTGTATATTCATATTTCCTGTATTGATCTGTGGCGGCGGCTCGGCGCACTTGAAAAGATCAGTTCATGTGTTAATAAACGTGCGAGTGAATATCATGTGTTTGAAAAGAGACGCGGCGGAAACACCTCTGAACCCAGCGCTCGTTAGCAAGACAAGGCGCATAATTAGGAATGGAGAGGAATTAGAATTTGACGTGAGGATGAGGATGACGAGGGTTTTTATGATTCATCCTGAGAGGAAGAGGCTAGCTTTTTACCTCTGTACATATTTGAACAGTTTTCTAGAACACGTGTGTAAAAGTACAACTCTATAAGATACAGCTGAGTGCTAAAGTACAATGATAATATGGTATTTAAACTACATTAAGCAGTGCTCATAAAGTAGAGTACTAGTACAAGCGCAGTACAGTGCTCTAAGATTACGCTACAGCTAATTCAATACAGTGCTAGTGTGTAGAACAGAACAGTACAGCTTAAGTAAAATGCTAGTACAGCACTCGTATGATAGTGCTAATACATAGTGATTAAATACTATGGAAGAGCATTTATTTCGCTCAGTGCCAAAGTAAACGCTGGCATAGTACAGTGCTAGAATAATACAGGAAAGCACTGGCAAAGTACAATGCTAAAGTACTATAAAATAGTGCTGGGAGAATATACATTGCTAACATAGAACTAGCTCTGTATTAGTACAATACATTATTACAGTACAATGCAACTGAAGTACACAGAGCTAGGATAATACTGTGCTAAAATACAAAAAACATTTGATGGTATTTGTACACTATTCTCTAAGTACAGTGCTACTGCAGAATGATGCTAGGCTAGGCTAGTGCAGTTGCTAGCGTCAGGGCTAAAAACATGATATTGTATCTTCTAGGTTTTTTCCCTTTCTTCTTCTTCCGTTTCTCAAGGACGTCGCGGATGTTTCTCATCGCGCGCGTAATGAAGTGCAGCAGCGAGAGCGGCATTCACTGGCACGCGTCCACACATTTTTGTCTGGGTTATTTTAAGACGAGGGAAACCCAAACCTGACACACACTCAGACGCAGACTCTGGACTTAAGTGAGTCGCTGGATCCTGGGGGACGAAGGAGCTTCAACCTTCAGACGACACTCTGCTCTGCTGAGTCACAATTAGCACGAGGAACGCTAACGCCTCTGTGACCTTGTCACCTCTGACACGTAGGCCTACGTCTGAGGCTTATTTCCCATCAGCCTTTGCTTTTCTCTTCCTCACAGCTCTGTAATGACACAGCAGAGTGTGGACCTCAGATAATTATCACCCGCCAGACAAACAAACAAACAGACAGAAAGATCCTTCCCGCGATGCTAATTGTTAGCTTTGCGCCCGCAGATTACACCCTCCACCTCCTCACACACACACACACAGAAATTAAAATATAATTCAGAACTCAGTCAAGTCAAGAACTCAGCTAAAGAGGCTGTGGAGGACATGGAAGGACTAAAGGCAATTAAGATTTAGGTGAAATTACCAATAAACTCAATGTGTCCAGCCACTGAAATTTATGCTTAAAAATGATTATTATAGTTGTGTCACATGTAGTATTTACATTTTTCACTGATTCAATTGGATTTCTTCTCAATTAGCAATGGACTGAGGAGTTGTAAGAGTCCAGAGATCAGAGGGTTTGAGGGAAAACCATGAAGCCCAGAAATAACTTAATAATCCAGCAGGCTACTACAAACGAAGGAGAAGGAAAGAAAAAAGACAAGGCGGGATAATGTCCTTGCTGCCCGGTGACCTTTGGAGGTCACCCGGCACGGAGGACATTTGTGGACGAGTCAGCAGTCGTTCTACTCCGAGTGAGTCCAACAACCATACGTTGGACTTCTTCTAAACCCTCGGTGTGATTGATGGCTGCAACCTCCACAGCCTGCGCGAACGGAATAACAACACGGCAACCGTTTACAAAGATGTTTCATTCCCAAAAGTCTTGTTTCGTTAGACTTTCATTTTCCCTGTAACCAGTGATGTAGTTGAAGCTACTGTTAGTAACGTGGTTTATTTGTAATATTCTAACATTTTAACATCATATATGATGGTTTTATTATCTTAATAACATGTTTTTTTGTCATGCTACATGTTTAATTTTTCTTATATTACGGCAAGTGTTTTGTAAGTATGTCATTTTTTTCAGCAACATTTGTAAAAATATTATAAACATCCAGTCTGGTAGATGATTTCAAACAATATGATTTAAAAAAATAACAATTTTTATGCCTATATTTTACTTTTTTAAAACCATCTCTTAAATGTGTTATTTTTGTACAATATTGAATACTTTAGAAGAATAAAGGTAAAAAATATTGACTTGCTGACCTCTGATCTAATGAATAAACTAATCACTAGTTAAGCTTTAATCAGTAAAGACTAAGTAATGTTTAATTAACCTTTACATGTATCTTCTGAAAACCCTACGTCATCTCTGGCCTCTGTCGCTTTCTGGGGAATGATTGTGTTTATCTGGAATCCTGTGACACTAAGAGAACGTGAACGAGGACGATTTCACACAGAAACGATGTGTTCAGTCTTTGGCAGGAAGGTCAATCAGAGCCCGACACATCCCAGGACACAGCTCGTGGAGGTGGAGCAGATTATTCCAGAGATGGTTTGTTTTTCCTGATGGAATTATGTTGAGGTCATTAGACAAATGATTATATGGATCAGTCCAGTAAATGAAGCTTCTGTAACAGAAAAATCCCCTTTGTTTCTGGCTTTAAAACGTGGAGATGAAACCAAAAAAGCAAAACTCTGTTTAGAATTCATGATATTTTAGAAGATATCTCAATTAATATTGGAAATATTCATAGAAGACACTGGTTTTTTCATTCTTTTTTAACTCATCTACAGTTCGGCTTCACTTTCAAACCAAATTTAGGCTTTTTAAACCAATGACCATCGTTCATTTCCTGGAGGAAATCATACCAAGAGATGTTCCGAGTGTTTGCAGTTCAGTGCAGCATTAACATGATATTTTAAAATGAAGTTATTGTGGCTTTAATTCTAAAGTTCTTTAGTGTACAGATAAGACCTTATACAACACTCTTAGTACTTCTATACATGTACACATATGCATATATATATACATATCAGCCCACAGTGTGAACTTCATCACTCCGTCTCCCACACTTTTCTTCCCACACTGGTCAGAAGGCCAGAAAAAAGGTCGTAAAGATGAAACAAAGACAAGAACGACTCAGATAGAAATATAAACATGATGATATCCTGTAAAATAATCAAAGCTACATTAAGTGACTGGAAAAGAGTGACTGAGGTTCACAGCTGAACACTCTGTCACCTCAGCTTGTTTGCAGTTGTCACAACGGGCCGAGGGGAGGCCCCGCCGACCTTTGACCTCTGAACCTGAGAGCTGTTAACGAGCTTTCGTTGGTGTGAGACATGTGAGACGGCTCATGGTGAGCGAGTAACCCTCACACACTCTGACATTCATGGCTTCATCTATATTAAACATGAGCGAAGTGAAACGCGCGGTGAACGCACAAAAGAAGTGACTTTTTTTTTGAGGCGGAAACTCCTGAAGAATCTTTTGACCTCGTTCAGCTTTGTTCTCAAACTTCATTATCTTCATTAATTGATGTCACAGGAAGTTTCCCCACGAGACGAAAGCTTCAGAGATTCTGAGTGCGACGGCGTCTTAATCTGCTCAACCGTGACGTTATCACCGTTTGCTTCATCTTCTCGGCTAGAAATGACCATATTTGGAAGGGGTGGAGCTTATTGTTGTCAATCACACAACAACATTCGCTGCTTTTTGGACAATTTGACTCTAAATGAGAAAATAAACTCTTCAGAAAAGTTCTCCCTTTAGGGGTCGCTACAGAGGATCACACTGTATAGACTTTACGCCAGAATCTCCTTCCTGTCTCAACCCTCCCGTTTATGGGACCGACACTTGGAACTGTTAACCCGATCAGTACCTGTGGTACAACCGTCTGGTTACAAGACGAGTTCCCTTTCCACTAGGACATTGCTCAGCTTGTGTGAGTACTTTACCTTTTATGCTGTCTGATCCTACTAATGCACAACGTTCTCCTAAGGTTCTTCTAAGGTTAGTTACAACCAAACCAAAAACTAACGTTTAGAGAACATTCCCCTACGGGTTCTTCTAAGGTTCTTCTTAAGTTGGTTACAACCAAACCAAAACTAGTGTTCAAAGAACATTCCCCTAAGGTTCTTCTATGGTTCTCCTAAGGTTCTTCTAAGGTTAGTTACAACCAAACCAAAAACTAACGTTTAGAGAACGTTCCCTCAGGGTTAGGTAGGAGCCCAACATTCCCGAAACGTTGAGGGAACCAAAAACTGGAACGTTCTCCTGTGGTTGCACCGTGGTCTCGACACAACGTTCCCGTTTGGTTGTGTTTTAGTAATTTTTTTTTTTTAAAACTAAAAGAGAACGAGCTCTGGCTAACGGACCAGTTATGAGATCAATGGTTTGGACGAGTTCTGGATTTGAGGATGGCCCGCGTGACCTCTTTGTCGTTCCTGGTTCTGAGGTTACTGGAGAAATGCTGCGTTGTGAGATAACAGCAAACGTGAATTCCAGCAGTGAGAAGGAATAAAAATGACCAAAACATTTGATCGGTGAAAACACACAGAGCCGTTTTCCCTCTTTCCTCTCGCTGCGTCTGCAGCCTCTGATTTGCATAATGAACAGGCGAGAACACAATTATAGTAATTACCCGCGGTGAGGTGACCCCAATCAAACCATTCACCAGAAGCAATTATAACGAGACGTCGTTCATATAAATCTTTAACTTCGGAGAGAGACAAGTGTTAAGAAACACAGTCGAGACGTGACAGAGATTCATGACATGAATGTGTGACGTAAACGATAAAAACACAGGACGAGATGATGATTCTCATCGTTAACTTTATGTCTTTTATCAAGAAAAATCAGGTTCCTGTCCTGTTGATGCTCAATGAACCTAATGATACAAAAGAAATGTGAGAAAACTACTTCTGGAGTTCCTCAGGGATCTGTTCTGGGGGCCTATTTGTTTTTTTTTATTTCAATAATCTGCTGCTGCAGCCTTCATACACGTACTGAAAATTCTTTAACTTTGGCAAACAGCGACGGGCACGGAAAATCGCATCTGGTGTGAACAGAGCATAACCAGCATAATCTCCACTCGACCTAATCTGGATGTTTCTGGACTGTGGTAGAAGCCCCGGAGAACCCTGAAGGAACCCGAACACAGTGACAGTGAGAACACAGAACGGTCAATCTGGGATCTTTTTGGTGTGAGGCAGCAATGCTAGCCAGCGCTCTGCCGTGTGACCCTCAAGGCTTCAAGGCTTTAGGATTTTAATCATTATGTAAAGATATAAACACTTTTCACGTAAACGTATACATCGATGACACCGGTCTGTTTGTCAAAGGTTCGACACATGGATGCTAACGCTCTTCTGTTTCCTCCACAGATTAAATGTGTGTATAAAAATGGTCTTTCTGTGCAAAGTCTCTGCAGGTTTTTTCTGACCGGTTTCATGCAGCGAGCGTTTTCAGATTAGGAAACATCCTGACAACGGCTCAGCTCCGCATGAATGTATTCGGACTGTGATGGGATGTGACAGGTCAATCTTTGCTTCTCTGCATACCACCGCTGCTGCCGGGAGGCAGAGAGAGGACCGGCCTACGTTGCCACGGCTACCAACAGTCTGGCACGACAGGTAAACCCCACCACCATCACCACCACCATCACCCTCACCCAGCTCAGCTAAGGGGAGAAAGAGGCTGTGAATGAATTCAGCTTCAAACCTGGTTTCTTTTTTCTCTGTGAGACTGTAAATGACAGAATTTACATTGAATACACGCTGCGTCTCTGCAGGGACGATGTCAGGGTCAGACGTCGTTAGCGCTGACCACTTGTATGTGAACAGGTTTCTCCTGTTGTGTTTCCTGTAGCGCCCCCTGCTGTGGTTATGGGTTTGGATAACCTAGGGTTGAGGTTCAGAATAAGGGAAGCGTCTTCTCACATATTTCACCTAGGAAATGTAATAAAAGGAATCTTGGGTAATTATGTTCAATAGTCAGTTTATGAATAATGTGTGAATATTTATTAACATTTTGTTTTATGTCGTTTTCCTCCCTTAATAATCATCAATAATCCCAGTAAAGAATTCAAAACCTTAGAATTGTGTAACTTTTATCTGCTTTCTTTCAACATTTTTCAAGAAATATTTGCCATTTTTGCCAAATCTTCATTTTCCCGCCAAATTTAAACAAAACAATCGGCCGTCCCCCACCTGTGACTTAGCCATTATAGCTATTCAGCTAATAATACGTCGGTAACATTAGATTAGCCATGGTCCATGGTTAGCTACCTTTGCTATAAAACCAGCATAGACCAGCATAGTTTCTGGTAGACCAGCACAGACCAACATGGACCAGCATAGACCAGGATTGACCAACAGAGACCAGCATAGACCACGATAGACCAACATAGACCAGCACAGACCAACATGGACCAGCATAGACCAGCATAGACCAGCATGGACCACCATAGACCACCGTCTGGCTCGCCTCCGACGAATTGGTGGATCCAAAATTTGGTAATTATATAGGTAAAATAAGGTAATTACAGATCCTTCTCTGTTCAGTAATATTATCTTTACATATCCTGTACATTTCGTGGAAAGACTCCTGTACGTTTATTAGAGCTGCCAGAGCAGCTTGAAGGTCCATCCCATGGAAATAATCCGACATGTTTGTTTCTTTCCCTGTACTGGCGCATGTATGTGACGTAAACACGTACGTGACGTGAGCAGATCTGAGCAGAGTGTAGACGGAGATGCTACAGCGGAGCGTATTCAAGTTTTCCACTCTGGAGGGTGGTTTCAGATTTTTGCGTTTTTAAGGCCCAAAAACGCCGTCACCATCTAAACGAAAGGCACTTCCGATAAAAAACATTTTGTCGTTTTTTACCTGCAAGCGTCCTCGTGTGAACGGGGCCTTAGTAATGTTCGGTAGTGTTTTGTAAAAAGACAGATGGAACAGTAATCTGTAAATGATTTATATATATATTTTTATATATATATATATATATATATATATATATACATATATATATATATATATATACATTTATATAAAAACTGCAGTTAAATCATATTTTAACTTCAATTAAAAGACAAATGAAACAGGTGTGTAATGATAAAACACGTGCTTACAGTTTAAGTTGTAAGTGTAAACAAATATTGCACATTATTAATAGTTCATGAAGTGTTTATTACTCTGCTTATTAAGGGGATTTAAAGTAAAGTCTCAGTCCAGTCGTCTTTCCTCTCTCTCTCTCTCTCTCTCTCTCTCTCTCTCGCTCTCTCTCCCTCTCCTCCTGAAGCCTGACGTGGAAACGTGGTCTTGGCTGCTCGGGTCTCTCTGGCACAGGGAGCTGTTTTCTGATCCCAAACGTTCCCAGAGCGTTTGGACGGCGCTGACCCTGTGATTGATGGCGCTATTCTTATTACCGTGACCCATTACGTAAAAGGCAGTCAGACCCTAAAAATAAGAGCAGGCTTTTCAGGACATTCATTGTTTGCTTTAGCACAGGAGCAGGAATCCAGATCCATCCGTCACTGAACCCTTGCTCCCTCCCTCACCACCGGTCCAACAACCAACAAACTGACCCCCCTCACAGATTAGTCACATTAGCGTCACTGCGTGCTGCTGTGGGTAAAAGTTAGTGATGCAAGTGCTTCAGTGACAGAAACACAGGAGGCAGACTTCCACATGAAATGTGGCTCAGCTCACGTCCAGGCCTGGAAAATTCCCACATCCAGATTTTCCTTCACATGTGCAACAGATATCTGATGTTTCTAATCTAATCCTGAGGCTGAAAATTGCACCGCAGTTTCCTGAAACCTCACGTGGACATGATACATTCATTATTATGAGAAATATCTGTCAATAACATTAGATAAACAATCACCAGCTAACCTTGCTTAACTTTATTTATTTGCTTATATTTGTTATATTTTCCCGTTTCCCGAGTAAAATTATTAGCATGAAGCTAAGAATGTGTTGCTATGTTAAACATAGTTCTTCACTTAGATGCCTTAGCTAGACTAGCTTGTAAACCTTTAACACGTCAGTGGATAAACCTCAGTTCTCCTGACTAGTTTAGCTTGAAGCTTAATACACTCAAACTAATATTAACTAAACTATTAGCCATCACCACCTCTGACTTAGCTAACATACCGTAGCTACTCAGCTAATAATGTGTCTCAATGACCAGCATTGACTTGGCTACTTTAGCTAATTTAGCTTGTAGATAATCCTTGCTCCCAATGACCAGTTCTGACTTTGCTAGCCTAGTCTGAAGCTAATAAGCTTAGCATATTATTAAATAAACATTTAGCCATCACCACCTTTGACTTAGCTGACATAGCTGGTCAGCTAATAACATGTCATTAAGATTAGATTAATCATGGTTCTATTGACCAGCTGTGCCATAGCTAATTTATATTGTAAAGCTAACATGTGTCAGTTTACATAAGTGGCTAACTTGACATGCAAAGCTAATAACATGTTGCTAATGCCAGACAAACATTGGTCCTGATCATCAGATGACCCAAGTCTACTAATGCTAATCTAATCTTGGCCAGGACTCCCTTGAAAAGGAGGTTCTTAATCTCAATGGGATTTTCCTGGTCAAATAAAGGTTAAATAAAAAGTTGGTACAGAGTTAAACTCGTTGTGACCTTTCACTTCCTCTGCAGCTGTAGAACAGAGCGAGGTCGAGCCGTAAAAACTGATCCGTGCTCATTAAAACCAGCTGACACTTCGCTCTCTGAGGGACTTTGTTCATGTTTGTGATTTTGTTCTGAAAAGAAAAGAAAGCGACAAGAAGAAATCACATCAAGGGCTGAGTGATTATTATTCAGCTGCTCGTTATTCTCTGGATGTATGTTTGTGAGTGTCTCCTCGTCCACACTAAAGCACAAACATGCAGTTTTCAAAATAAAAGTTCAGCTTTCTGTTCCTCCACACTAAAACACAACCTCACAGTTTTCAGAATAAAAGTCTCAGTTTCTGTTCCTCCACACTAAAACAGAACCTCTTAATTTTATAAATAAAACTTTCAGTTTCGGTTTAGCCACACTAAAATACACAAATTCACCTCACTGATTTTAAAATAAAAGTTAAATTTTCTGTTTATCCACACTAAAATATAACCTCATAGTTTTCAAAATCAAAGTTTGAGTTTTTGTCCATCCACACTAAAACCAAACCTCACACTTTTCACTAAAACACTAAAACACAACCCTGCAGTTTTCAAAATAAAAGTGTTGAATTGTCTTTATCCACACTAAAACACAACCTTGTATTTTTTCAAAACAAAAGCTACAGTTTCCTCTGCTCCCAATAAGGCACAGCCCTCTCAGGTTTCAAAATAAATCTCAAAATTTCATAAGTTGCTTGTCAACATGTGTAATTTTTTTCTTGACCTCACATTACGACTGATTGCCTCTCGCCGTTAGCTCCTGAGTTATTAGCATGTGTCTCACAGATCAGTGTCAGCGCTGTCGACTGTCACATCAGTCACATCAGCCACACTTCATTCATCTCACTGCAGCCATTTAATTACACAGGACATGAGATGTTAAAGAAGGGAAACTCCCCGTGGAGCCGCAGACGCACAGCAGCTGATCCTGTAAATAAACACGGGCTTAAACAAAGTCGCGGCTGCCGGAGACTCCGACGTCTTCAAACATGAACTCGTATCTGTGGATTCTTACACAGGTTCGTTTCATGTTTGCACAGCAGCACTGTGGGGAAGTGTCCCACATTATCACATCACACCATGTCATGTGTTCATTAAGTGACAGAGTGAACCTCACTCATGTCCCAATTCCACGCTAATTTAAAAAGATGTAGAATGAGCACGCATGAAATAAAGCCAGAATTAATTATACAAAATGAACTCATTTCTGAGAACAAAATGTCCAAAAATGTTAGTCAATAATGTCTTTTTATACAGATTAATATGATTTTAAATATGTGTACGCGCATATTTTATGATAAAAGCACGTGGTGTGGAATTATACCAGAAATGACACCTCATCCACACTAAAGCACAAACATGCAGTTTTCAAAATAAAAGCTTAACTTTCTGTTTGTCCACACTAAAACACAACCTCATTGTTTTCTAAATAAAACTTTCAGTTTCTTTCCGTCCACATTAAAACACAACCCTGTAGTTTTCAAACTATGTTTCAGTTTATCCACACTAAAACACAACCTCAAATTTTTCAAAAAAATACATTTCTTTTTTGTTTATAGTGTGGACAAAATGTATTTTTGTCCACACTAAAAACAACCTTGCTGTTTTATATAAAGTATCAGTTTCTGTTTGTTAAAATGAAAACAAAATCTCATAGTTTTCAAAATGAAAGTTTGAGTTTTTGTCCATCCACACTAAAACCAAACCTCACAGTTTTCAAAATAAAAATATCGGTTTCTGTTCATCCACACTAAAACACAACCTTATATTTTCTTTCAAAAAAAACACAACTCAAGTTTATTGGGGGCGGAGCTTTGACCAGTGTCTTTTCAAATTATGTAAGAAATGTAACCTGCTAACGCTGCTGTTTTCAAACGTCCTGATATGAGCTTTAATGAGCTTGACGTACATTTCCGACACAATAAATCCATTTTAAAAAAGCGCCTTCATCACATGTTTGTTCTGATTAATTTTAACTCTGTGGTTTTCTTCTGCGTTTACGTGACTTCGGACCTCAGACTTCGACGCTCAAAAAAACAACAAACCTCATCAATTATGATGACAGTGAACGTTTTAAGGGTGGGAATTTAAAGGTCACGATGAAACGATGAAGGCCTCAGTTCGTCTCTGTGAGTCCCAGTGGTGCTGACATGTTGGATTTTCAGTGAACCTCTCACAAGCAACAAACACTGACGTCCAAAAACAACCCGGGAACCAGGGGCTGGGTCACGTGTGATGGCGTTCTCATGGACAATGATGGAGGATGATGGTCTAAAGGCGAAAACAGGAGAAGTGAGAAAACTGAAATCAGAGATTCTGTGTGTTAGAGTTACGGTATAGTATGCAACCCTAGATTCCTTGAAAATGGGCTCCGCCCTCAAAAAGATAGAGTTATGACATGAATAATGTGCTATACGTGACTTAAAACAACATAAACGGTGCAAAATGAAAGCGTTCTCATGGAATCGTAACCGTAATCTGCCCAGATTATGTCAGATTATGTCTGAAAACGTAATCCTTTTAATGTTCTTAAATGTTATTAAGTGTTCTTAATTTTTCATAAACCTTTGTATTACTTTAAAATGATGTTTATTATCTGATTTCTCTGAAACGTTTTGTTGTTATTTGTTACAAATGAATGTTTCATTCATTTTAAAGGCTGCTGTGTTTCGACCCTGCGGACTTCGTCTCCTTATGAGATTTATGCTGAAATGTGATTTTATGTTATTTTTAACTTTAACTCACGCGTTCATAACTATAGTTATTGCATTTTCACAGAAAACAATAATTAAAGGCAATAAAACTAAGAAAATATCCTTTTCCTCGCTGATTCTTTTCTGAATGACTCTGTCGTCATCGCAGCTCGTTCACATGCAGATCTGCTTTTTTCATCTTCACGTTCCATCGTTCCTCCTCCTCTTCCTCCTCCTCCTCCTCCTCCTCCCTCGGGTCATTCCATGGGAAAAGAAAGTTTTCCTGAGGCTCGGGGAGAAATCCAGCTATTTTAAGGAAAACACGCCACTCACTGCTCTGAGCTGCAGCCCAGAAAGCTCGGGCTTTATTTCCACCGCGCTGCTCTTTTCTCTTCTCTTCTCTTTTTTTCCTCCACTTGTTGCTCGATTTTTCTTTTAATTCAAAATAAATTCACGCTTCTTCCTGCTGTGGAAACGTCAGCGAGGCTGCGTGACACTGCGTGACACTGCGGACTCTGTCTCCATGCGTGGACAGATGTCAGGACGGTGTCTGGTAGAGGACGCAGCCCGCAGCTACAGGTACTCACGCGCACGGATTTTAGAAATGATGCTTTTTTTTAAAGAGGTTTTGATTTTTTCATTTAACAATAATAAAAAAAGCCTGAGCGCGTGCTCGTGTTTACAAATATGACATCATGTCTCCACGAACAACAGGTCATGTGATAACCTTGAGCCTGTCTGTGCCACATGGAGACAATTACGCACGGCGCTTTGCTGCGCACGTGGATGATTCCTCGTAAAAAATAATGATTTATTGTCTCGTGCATGTTTGTTTATAGATAAAGATGTGGCTAATTCACGCGCGCGCGCGTGTGTGTGTGTTTGTCCCTCCTCTTCCTCAGTGAGAGAGCGCGCGCACACACAAGCGTCAGCTCGGGGAGGGCGAAGGCTGTTTAAAATGCAGTGGATGTGACAGCGCGAGTCCAGACGATAGCGGCGCGTGGACGTGGAGAGGTGAGCGTGACAGTGACAGTGAAGGTGCTGCTGCTGGGAGAGGCGGGCGTGAAGATGCCAGCGGAACCAGCAGCGCACACGCGGACGTGACGCCTGTAAACACACACACAGAGGGAGACACGCGGGAGGAGCTGGTGCGTGGACCGAGGCACGGGACGGCGGGGGGGTGAAGATGACAGTGGTGCCCGGCGAGAACCTGGATGAGACTGTGGCACTGGCCGCGCTGTGCGCGCACGATGCCTGCTACGACCCGGAGCGAGCCGAGGTGAACCAGGAGTGCTGCGAGCGCGTGGTCATCAACATCTCCGGGCTGCGCTTCGAGACGCAGCTCAAGACGCTCGCGCAGTTCCCGTGCACGCTGCTGGGCGACCCGCGCAAGAGGATGCGCTTCTTTGACCCGCTCCGGAACGAGTACTTCTTCGACAGGAACAGACCCAGCTTCGATGCCGTCCTCTACTACTACCAGTCCGGGGGTCGCCTCCGCAGACCCGTCAACGTCCCCGTGGACATTTTCATGGAGGAGATTAAATTTTACGAACTTGGCGAGGACGTGATTGAGAATTTCAAGGAGGACGAAGGTTTCATTAAGGAGGAGGAGCGACCGCTGCCCGAGAGCGAGTTCCAGCGGCAGGTATGGCTCCTGTTCGAGTACCCGGAGAGTTCTGGTCCCGCCAGAGGCATCGCCATCGTCTCCGTGCTCGTCATCCTCATCTCCATCGTCATCTTCTGCATGGAGACTTTACCGGAGTTCAGAGAGGAGTCGAGGACGTTTGATGATCAGCAGCAGCAGCAGCAGCAGCTGCAGCTGTTGGCCGTGAACGGAACCGCGCGCGCAAAGAAGCCGAACCCCTTCACGGACCCGTTCTTCATCGTGGAGACGCTGTGCATCATCTGGTTCTCCTTCGAGCTTCTCGTGCGCTTCCTCGCGTGCCCGAGCAAGCCCGCGTTCTTCAAGAACATCATGAACACCATCGACATCGTGGCCATCATGCCGTACTTCATCACGCTGGGTCTGGAGCTGGCGGAGCATCAGGGGAACGGGCAGCAGGCCATGTCGCTGGCCATCCTCAGGGTCATCCGCCTGGTGCGGGTCTTCCGCATCTTCAAACTCTCCAGACACTCCAAAGGTCTGCAGATCCTCGGGAAGACGCTGCAGGCGAGCATGCGGGAGCTGGGCCTCCTCATCTTCTTCCTCTTCATCGGCGTCATCCTCTTCTCCAGCGCGGTCTACTTCGCGGAGACCGACGACCCGGAGTCCACGTTCAGCAGCATCCCGGACGCCTTCTGGTGGGCGGTGGTTTCCATGACGACCGTGGGATACGGGGACATGTGTCCGGTCACCATCGGCGGGAAGATCGTGGGCTCGCTGTGCGCCATCGCCGGCGTCCTGACCATCGCGCTCCCGGTGCCGGTCATCGTCTCCAACTTCAACTACTTCTACCACCGCGAGACGGAGCACGAGGAGCAGCTGCAGTACACGCACGTGACGTGCGGCCAGCACCCCACGTCCTTCGGGGAGTTTAAGCGCAGCGACAGCAAACCGTCCCTGTGCAAGTCGGACTTCGTGGACAGCGAGGACGCGGAGTCCATCAAGTTCACCAACTGCAGCCCGCACAAGGCGCAGTGCGCCGGGAAGCTGACGGACGTGTGAGCCGGTACACGGAGCCACGCACGCGCGTCCGAGGGAATTAAACCTCTTTCTTTTCTCTCTCTCTCTCTCTCTCTCTGTATGTGCGCGTGACATCGTCAGCTCCACTCTGAGCTTCTGTTTTTGTGACATCGCAGGGAAATAAATCACATTATCAGCGCAGAGGAGAAGCTGGATTATCACAGAGTCCAGACCCGGGACTGTCTTCCTTTACGCACGTGCATCTCCTGTGATCCAGGGGGGAAACAAAGGAAGACGCTGGTCAGCCTGTAGCCAAGTGTAGCACTTTATTCTTCTTCTTATTATTGTTCTTTTATTCTCCTGGTGAAGAGTCACTGATTGATTTTAGGCTTGGGTTCCGTTCACTTTTTTAAAACCTGGACCTTTTTTTCAGTTTTGAGTCAGAATGAGACAAAGAAAGATGGATGTTTTCTAACAGGAAACAATTAAAAAAAATGTTAACCTCTCACTCTCTCACACCAAATCCCATAGAGAAAATCAGTGATTTTAGCTCATGGGGACACAGGAGCTCCTGGTCTACTGCTGCCCCCTGTGGTCACTTTGTGTCACTGAAATAAATCAAAACAAAACATTTAGAAATGCTGAACTCACCAAAGGACACATTTGAACGCACAGACGGAGGCAGAAGTGGATCGACAGGACGTGGACACTGCTGTGTCTCCACAGGCTAAAAAAGGACGATTTTCTCTATGGGCTTTGGTGCAGGAGAGCGAGCAGTTTACCAACGTCAGGTTTTCTGACGGGAAAGTCCGTGTGACAGCGAGACAAAGATGTGAAACATGTTCTTAACACATAATGGACATAATGGAGCTGAGGTAGATTCACTTATATTGTTAGATGGAGAACCGTGAGTCTCAGCCCGGTTTCATGTCATTAAAACACGGACCATTTAAAGGTCAGAGGTCAGTGCCCGGCTCTACTCTGCTGTAGGTTAAAAGTTTACACACGCACACACACACACACACACAGAGCTGGATATCCTTTCACTTTCACCTCAGACTCTCAACTCTGTCCTTCACACACACACACACACACACACAGTGACACCAACAGAGGCTTTTCCCAGGCCAGGAGTGCCCCCGTGTGGACGACAGGAGACACCGCAGCCCTTTTTTTTTTTTTTTTTTTCCAGTGGATGGATGCAGTTTCTATAGCAACCTTCCAGACTTTTCTGTATCTCTGCCTGAAAAAAAAGAGAGAAAAAACACTGTTGGAGAAAAAACCACCATGTTGTGGAGGAGCCTCCATGTTGTTTGATTTCAGTGGCAAGAGGATTCACTGTGATTCATGACACGCACACACACACACACACACACACACACACACACACACACGTGCAGCAAATTTAAATTCTGATAATTATTACAATAATTTAACATTTAGGGTTTGAAAACAACAACAATTATCTATCTAATCTATTTCACATATAAAAAGATTAAAGAACCAAATTCAAGAAAAATGTAGTTTTCTTTTTTTAAAAAGAAAAATTAATATTAATAGGATTTAATGATTATATGCCAATAAAATACAGAAATGGCTCATTTTAAACAGCAAAACCTGCTATAAACAAAAACAACAATTAACCAATTAAATCCTATAAAAAATAGAACAAATAGCGACAAAGATTTCTTAATTTGCTAAATGTTTTTCCTAAAAAAAATAAGATCACGTTAAAACAAAGAATAAACAAAACAAAAAAAGTGACTTTTGATTTTTTTTTCTTAAAAGTTAGGATTGATTGAGAGCAGGCACAAAAAAATAACCACATTTTAAATTTTACAACCAAAATAGAAATTTACTCGTTCAAATTTGATAATAGTAAAGTAAAAGATTTCAATAACAAACACATTATTAATTAATGAGTTTTAGTCTTAGTTCAGCTGATACAAACGTCACATATTTTATAAATGTTCAGACTTTTTTGATCAGAGATTTTATTTAAAAATATCCACTGCACAAAAACAAACACACAAACAAACAACAACAGGTGACTCCTCCTCCTCCTCCTCCTCCTCCTCCTCCTTCTGTAGACGAAATCATTTCAACAAAAAAGGGGGAATTTTCTCACAAACTGATGGAATAAATAAGAACAAACAAAAACCGACAGACGTTTGTACTGTGAAGGTCAGAGGTCACGACCCCCGTCACTGGATTATAATCTGCTGAGTCATCGAAAGCCAGACGGACAGAGGAACGGAGGGCGGGTCCAAACTGAGGTGAGTCAGTCATGTGATGTGATGTGTTTTTTTTAAACTATAAACTTTTTTGCTTTTAGGACAAAACTTTGACTCAAAACTGCGTTTGAGTCAAATACAGAAGCAGAAATGTGAAGAAACAAAGAAAAACACTTGAAAAACAGACGTTTTTAAACGATAAGAAGCTTTAACTGATGTGTTTGTACTGACATGTAAATGTAAAGAGGTGTGGACGCAGAAATATGAAGAAAATGTGACATAAAAATGGACAAATACACACAAATACTAACACTCAACCTCTTTAAATAACAATAAAGAAAAACAATAAGTCATTTCAGGCTGAGAAAAAGAAACCTTAAGAAAAATCCTTTTAAATTTGAGTCATTTCTGGACGTATGAAGTAAAATAAGCTACGACATAACCTTTGAGGTGAGAGCAAAGGTCAAAGGTCAACCTTAACAATACGAAAAGTCCAGATTGGAGACTAAATGGATCTTTGTTGTTTCCACCGCAGTGCTGCTGTCGTCCTGCAGGTGGCAGCAGCAGCAGCAGCAGTGACAGACAGACAGAGAGAGTCTCAGTGAAGAGAAACAACAACATTTTAGTACTTTTAGATTTAATTATACAAAAAACAATAATGGAATATTCTTATTTTTCTTCCTTAAACACAAACTAAACTCTCCTTTTAACTCTTTAAGGAAGTGTTTTTGTTGTCACCAGGACAGGAAGTAAACCTGCGCGGAGGTTATTTCAAAATAAGGCAGGAAGCGGCGGGAAAAGAGTTTCTATGAGTTGTGTAATACAAACAACAACATATTTATATTTCAGCACTTTAATCAGAGACAACACAGTTTCATTTATGCTGGATTATCATCATTATCTGATCAGGTTCCTGGTTGAACCCACGTGACCCCTCAGAGTTCTGGTTCCTGCTGCTGTAGAAATTTCTCCTTGCGGAACGTGGTCGTTGTACGACTCTTCTACTTCTATGTACGATCCAGATAAAGACAGGAAATTGCGTTTCTCTTCTTTCCTCTTCCCAGTGGAAATACACAGATTTCCTGAAATTGCGTAAAAAAAGACACTAATTGCGGTGAACAGGTCAGCGTTTGTCAAAGTCGTAGGAAGAGTTCGATGTCCAGTGTTTTGCTTTCTGATCATTGGGCGAAACCTTCGATGTCCTTGGTCACGAAGTCCTGAAATGTCTGACTACACGTTCACGACAAAATGCGATTAAAACATAGTCACGTGACCAAATCCCACAGAAAGTCAATTCTAAGACCCGGAGTGGACAGTTTGTCGAGATCCAACGATCCCGACCTTTCAGACGCTGAGTTGTACGACTAGCTTCTACTTCCACGTACAAACTGAACAAATTCAGCCACGGGTGATAAAGACAAGAAGTTGTGTCTCACTTCTCTTGCAGTGGGGATACACGGGAATTCCAGAAATTTAACGTACAAAAGATGCTAATTGCGGAGAAATGCTTTGGCGGCACATCACGTTCGGCGAGGACGTCACAGGTCACCGTTTGTCGAGGTCGTAGAAAGAGTTCGATGTTCGACGTCCTGGGTCGCGATCCAAATTACACAGAGAGTCGATGCAAAGACACAGTGGAGAGGACATCACAGGTCCCTGTGGACACGAGAGTGTCGAGGTCACATGTGGGAATATTTAGCGTGTTTGGAGCGTGTTGTACGAACCGCTGTGTTACATAACGATGGCGGGAGATGTGACAGGGCGGTCACTGACCGCGTCCTCACCCGGGAGGTTTTTGTTTGGTCAGGATCTGAAGGAGGACGGGGTGTCCTCTCTGAACATATGGACAGGGAGGATGTAAACATGTCCCCCCCCCCCCATGAAATCGTTGACGGGGCAGAGTTCCACTCTGACAGCTATTGTTGGCGCGCGTGTCAGCGCCGAGGGAATCTGTCCCCGCATGTGACACCGTCACCTCCAGCTCCGCCCGACTCACACGTTTTTCCACTTCACAAGAGACAAAAAAAAAACAGCGGCGAAGACGTAAAAGAGGGAGGGAGGACACAGAGGAGAGAGGGAGGACACAAACACACACACACATACAGAGAAGAGAATGTGACATCAATTAATGAATGAATGTCTCACGGCGCTGACTGTGACACCCAGACCCAGCCTGAGACACAGAGGCAGTAAAGACACGGCTGCCAGCGGGGACACAAGGACACACTGATTTTAGCCGCTGAATAAAAGACTGAACTAAGTCTTTGATATCTTAAGAACTCGTTATTGTCTTTATCTCACTGTTAGACAGACTTTACCAAGAGGAAACGGAAGTTTGTAAACTGCTCACTCTCCCACACCAAACCCCACAGAGAAAGTCAGCGATTTAAGATCACTGGGACACAGGAGCTGCTGGTCTACTGCTGCCTCGTGTGGTCACTTTGTGTCACTGAGGTAAATCTGAACAAATGTTTTCAAACCCCAAAGTCACTAAAAAGCACAGATGAAGTTACTGATGGAGGCAGCAGTGGATCAACAACTCCTGTGTGCTGTGATTTAAAATCACCAATTTTCTCTATGGGGTTTGGTGTGGGAGAGTGAGCGGTTTACAAACTTCTGCTTCCTGTTGGAAAAGTCTGTCTCACAGTGAGATAAAGACATGAACACATTCCTTAGATATTGCAGAACGAAGATGGAGTAGATTTCATGAGATGAGTCTCTTCAGGTTTTCAAAAAAACAACAACATAATCTCCTAATCTGTTACAGTTTATTGTTATCAGATCACACACACACGCTTCAGTGTTTCAGTGCAGAAGACGTGACTCAGTGAGTTCACTGCACAGTCCGCCTGTCCAGGCTCCGCCCACCAGCTCTACGCGGCACATCCCACGAGGTCAAAGGTTGACGTTATTTAAAGACACTTATGTCACTTACACTTGATGAACGACAGGCCGTAGACCTTGACCAGCACAGCATGAAGCTATCTCTGTCAGCAGCTGCTGAGCGCTGGCCGGTCGCCACGGTGACGGCATCACAACAACCTCATACATGACGCTGAAGTGATTTACTGTGAACTCTCCAGTCCCTGTCAGGATCCCACCGGATTAAGAGTTTGGTTTGACAGTGAACTCATGAAGGCGGTCGTTTGTCTGGCTCAACAAAGCGAACAAGCTCTGGAAACCAGACTTAAACCAGAGTTTTGACCTGATCACCTCGAGTTTACAGGTCGTGCCAGGTCAGGATTCAGAGTCAGAGGATAATAAACCTCAGCCTGAAAGAAGTTTTGAGGGCATTTGGAGATGGAAAAAGAATTGAGATGGGGCGGAAACAGCAAAAAGTTTCATCCGGCTGTGCACTGAGAGGTTCCCAATCACATTTTGAAGTCGATGACTTCAACTAACTAACTAACTAACTAACTAACTAACCGATGACTAAACCCACAGTCTTTATACCAGGAGAAACTAGACTAAAGTGTTTGGTCAGTCCATCACAGAGCCACATATATAGACATAAAAATGTTTTTAAAAATGGAAATTTATACTGATGTTCTTTCTTTTTCGCTTCCAGGAGACGAATCCCTGACTTCCCTGCTGCAGAACTCCTCCTCCTCCTCCTCCTCTTCATCTTCCCTCTTGTGATGAAGGTGAAGCAAAACAGTCACGCCAGGACTTCCCGACTGATCTTTCTTTGTTTTTTTTTACTCTGAAGTACGACAAAATCTTACTTGAATCATCGTGAAGCTACGTGTGTTTGCGCTAACCCGGTCGTCCGAGCACCCGCGAGACGTAGACGTCACAGTAGAGAAACGTACGTGCGTCCTTGTCTGTGTGTGTCGTATACTGTATCTTTATCACAAACCAAAAACATGATGTTAGTACACGCTCGGAGGGTGCAGCCTGTGAACCGAAGAAAACCAGTTTGGCTTCTGTGTCGACCGCGCAATCCAGCTCAATCCAGCTCAGCACTGCTAATCTGAAATATGGGAACAACAACAATGCATTTATTCAATAATTCTGTTCAAATGGTTAGTCGCTAAATCTCTATTTTTTAAAGTATCATAGTGTATATGTTTTATATGGAGAGAAATTGGTTTATCTTGTAAATTATTTTGTAGATTTTTTTACTATTTTTTTTTCTTTCATTATTAAGGGAAATCAAACACACAGCGCTAACAACGCTAACGTCTGCCTGACAAAAGCAACAGGAAACAAAGGTTTGCCCGTAAAAACAAACAAAAACAAAAAGGAATGTCTGTCGTTAACATCATATTAATAATAAGTAAAAATATTCTGAATGTTTCGGATTGTGTGCGTCGATCAGAATGCTGTAATATCTGTTAATAACATCTACCTCAGTGTCCGCTCATTATTGACAGAAGCTTTAAAAAAAACAAACCTTAAAAACATCGCTCGGTCCATTCACGACGTTTTTGAAGCTCAAATAAATCTATAAACTGCCACTAAACAAACAAGAAAAGTAAAAAAATAAAATAATATATGTACATATATATATATGTATAAATATATATTAAGGCATATAAACTTGGGTTTTATATGTGTTGCACATTTTTATTATTAACTTATTTTTTGAAGTGAGTGTGATTGAATGTCAGTGGTTATTGAATTGATTGTTGGTTTAAGGACAATTTGGCGAATTTAATTTCCTGTCAAGTCACTAACTTTGCTCATCCAACATAGAAACATCCACGGCTGTGTTTCACCGAGCTCAGTGCAAAGAGTTAGGAGGACACTGCTAGCCAAGTTAGCACCATTGAAAGTGAAAAAATATAATGCTTAAGCTCGCTCCCAAGATCCTAAACATTGAGTGTGAAGAGGCAGTTGTGTGAAAACAAACAGAAAATCTGGGTTTAAATGCAGTTAGCTTGGTACAGTTTAGCTAAATGGGAAAACAATAAACGACCTAAAAGCTAACGAAACAGCTAGCAAGATCTTCCGTATGTTATTTTATATTTTTTTAACACTAACGGCTATAAAATCCCCGAGAGTTATCGTTCATGTTCATGTTTGTCCATGTTAGCACACAGTTGAGTGCAGGGAATGCTAACCTACACTATATGGACAGCATTTGGACACCTGAGGGACTGTGATGGCGTAATGAGCTAATGTTGTCAATGTCCACAGAAACCCGCTAGGACTGCGCTCTGCACAGAATAGAGCAATGATAGAAACGGCTAACAATTCTGTAAGATCTGCAGTTTTCACTCTGACAAACAACCGTCACTGACAAGTTTAGATCTTGGGGTAGAAGGAAGTTGCCAATAGTAAGAGGTGAATAGTAAATGTAAGAGGTGCTACATTATGCTACGTTAAAGCTTCCAAACTGTAAATCTAGAGCTCAATACGAATGGAACAAGATTTAGCAGCAGTTAGCATCAGAGATATTTGTTTCCAACTATACTAGCATGTCATATGTTGCTAACTTACACAAATGGAGCCCGCAGACAGTCTTTCTGCTAAGCTACGGTAAGCTAATTACATCCTTCTCTGTTTTGAATGGACGTTAAAATTAAACTGAGCCACATTTCTGTCAGATTTTGGAGAAGAGAAACACAAAACAGTCACAGGGGGTGCTGGTGAGCTGCCACTAGATATTAGCTATTACGCATTCTGTGTGTGCATCAATAACAATAATGAAAATAATAATAATAATAATAATAATAACAATAATAATAACAACAACAATAATAATAATAAAACAAATCTCCTCCATCACGACACATTCATCGTTACCACACATTTTCATATTTCTTCATCAGCTGATTTTCACCAAATACTAAGAAAAAGCAATAGTGTGTTTGTTTCCTGTTTATTTTTTTTATTATTATTTCCAGTAATTGTTCACTGTCATGTTTATTTTGACAACTGTGATCTATTTTTGATAAAAATAAATCTTTGATTTCGATCTCCGCATGTGTCCTCATGACTGCACGTGCAGCCGTGTCACCTTCTGTTTTCTGTTTTTTTGTTTCCATGGAACATAAATGTTACCGTGAACATTTTAACATAGAATAGAGTTACTTTACAACATGTTACGGACTAAAATTATATCTTAGTACTCAGAATTTCAAAAATCAAAAACGAGAAATATATGTAAGTTACCATACCATTTACTGGAATATTTATTATTATTATATTTATTTCCACCCTTACATACATGGAATTGTAATTGTATGGTGGCCTGGAAGTGCAAACCATAATTACAGAGAGTAATACACTTTTACAGAGCTTGAGACAAAGTCATATTTTTTGAAAACAAATTCAAAAAATGGGAATCAAATTTACATTTCTAGAAAATAAAGTTTGTTTGTGAATTTGTTTTTGAAAATACTAATTTGTTTCAAGCTCAGTGTTAGTGTTTCCGACTTGTTTGTGGCAGTTCCAGGCCACCGTACAATTGGCTTTGGTGATTTGATGCACAACAAGTAGCAATTAAATAAAAGTGACGGATAAATAACTATGAAAGCAACATGTACTGTACAAGACTGAGCACACAATTTCAATTTAGGACAATAATTTAAATAATTTAAATTTAAATTGACCCAATAGAAGTTTTTGGGGGTCAGTTTTTAGCCCCTCCCACTTTCAATTTGCGAGGACCATGCACCGAACCAATTTCAGACATAAATTTTCACCAGGTCTGATGCGGTCGCACCTTGTGCTCGGACCCTAATGATGCCCTTAAACAGAGGTTTTCAACTTAAAAAGCATGGGAATTTGTTTTGTTCCCCTGTTTCCACTCGTATCGCTTAGTAAAAACATTTGAAGGTTGTGTTTGTGTTCGTGTGAAAAAGCTCCGTCCCGTATGTAAAAAACTGCAAATTCACCGCAGACATAAAAAAACCAGCAGAGTTCATTTCTTTAAGAAGCAATAACGCATGGGAAAAAATAAAATAAATAAAAATACGGTATCATCGGCCAAAAGTGACGTGTTTGTTTGTTCGATATCTTGTGCATAAAAAAAGTGAATAGTGCCTTAATGATGATCGATCGTGAGTAAACATCTGACGCACCATAGAAGAAGAACGTGCGTATTTACTGTGTATTAATGATCTATAGGGACGACATCCACAGGAACAATGTATTGTAAATTAATGTATTGAATGTATAGTGAACAGTCTTCCTGGGTAGTGTTTAGACAAAGAGAAATAGGGAAAAAAATAAAATAAAAAAATGATCTCTGACAGTTTCTATGGAAGCTCAGAGTGTCACAAGTCATCATATTATGAACATTATACTGTATGGAACTTTAAATGATGACATTACACAGTTTAGTTACATAATTTGGTATTCAGAAAATTATTAAATTGAAACATTGGGAAATGCTCATAATTGTGTCCCTGCTGGGTTTCCATACAACTTTTCACTATATTTTTTTATTTCATTTCTTGAAAGTGTAAAACTAAACAAATTCTGGACATGACCTCTTTAATTAAGATTTCATTATAATTTTAAAGGCTGAATAAACACAGTAACAACAAATGTAATCGCAATTATTAAAAAAAACTTTAAATGCCTGTAAAATTATCCGTTCACTGAATAAAGAAAATAGTCGGACAAACTGGTTTAGTAAAGTTACATGAAATTGTGTTATTTTATCAAACTTTTCAAGTGTGTCCTACCATATTTTTTAACAGTAGAATAGTAGTAGTATTTTTTTGGAACCAAATCAAAAGTTGTGTTTGACTGAGGAGTGAAATAAGACTGAGAAAGAAAACTAAATATCACCGACTCTTACCGACATGAGTGTGAACACCTGCAGTTCGTGCTTGTCTCGCGCTGTTTTTCCTGCTACCAGCTGATTATAAAAATGCAGTGTCTGCAAAACCTCAACGTGTGTCCTCAGTGTTCTTAAAAAAAAACAAAACTTAAATGATAGATTTTTATTTTTGGTAAAAATCTGTGTATGTGTGTGTGTGTGTTTAACTGTACAACAGGTGTAAAGTTAAATGATTAAAAAAATAAATAATAATGTGACTATGTTTGTACATGGGATCGTTAAAAAAAAAGAAAAAACACACACACTGTATATGCACAACACTGTCGTTCTGGTTCTGATTCTAGTTGTGGCCTTTTTGTCTTTCTCTTTGATGTTCTGCAATGTTGTAAATGACCTGTAACATATTACATAATGTATATTAAACGAGGCTTTATGTTTTTACTATTTATGTTTATTAAATAAATAAATAAATAAATAAACTGTGCTCAACTAAACCACATGTCATTTTGGTCCTAGAGTTCTTCATTAGAAATTACACAGTTTATTTTTTGGGTCACTGCTACTTGTTTGTTTGTTTGTAACCCTATTTGGTGGGGTGAGAGGGGGTGGAGCTTGAGTTATAGCCTGTTCACGTACACTTGGAACCATGCTTGCTACACCTTGGGGTGTAGGGGGCGCTGGATAGAAGGAGTAGTTCCTTGGAGGGGGTAGTTCCTTGCAGGGGGTAGTCCCTTGGAGGGGCTAGTTCCTTGATTGCTGTCTGCTGTCTACCCTACTATCCATCAGTGGCCCTCATCCTTCCTCCAAACTGTCAAGTGTTGGCACCAAGCGCCTCCACCCTGGTACACCGCTTCAGCAGGCGGGCTAAACCATGTGAGGACAAGGACAGTCCGTAATAAAACCTAGAGCCCAAGAACCTCCCTTTGGACATCCCAGTTTACTGGGCCATCGTAGTCGAATCTTGAGCCTGAGTCCGAGTGCATACCGGGCTCCACCTTTAAACAAACACCATGTGCAGGCCTAAAGGTAACATCCACGCTTGTCATCAAAGTGCATGCAGCCAGAGTGAACTACCCCATTAGTCTTTGTCAGCGAAGAACAGCCAAGGAGAAGAAGGAGAAGAAGAAGGAGGAACCATGCCCCTTTGGGTGGTAATACCTGCAAAACCAAGCATGATCACAGGGTCGTCCCTCCGTCTAGTCTTTGGGCATCCTGGCTTTCTGCTGTGATTTCTTGGGGTCCATTCCGTCGTTCTCAATGTCTGTTTAGCAACTCCTTGTTTCCTGAACCAGTGACGCGTAGCATTGTTTGGTGTCCATGGTTTCACATTGAGCTTCCAGACTATTCTTGTGCTCCATTCACACATCAGAACTCAGATGTTGGGACTGGGATTGACTTGACCCCCAAGTTCACCACATTCCAGTGGAGAAACAGATCTTGGGCTCAGTTAATAACAACGCTCTGCGTGGTATTTTATGCACACAAACAGGGTAGAAACATGTCTACAGTTAACAAATTAAACAGTGCTATTTATTGTAATCTCCAAATTCCTATTACAAATGGAATGCACCATATATATATACTGTATGTATGGTGCATTGTCATGGCGTTCCAGTGGATATTCCTCTTCCCTGCTGCTTTTATTTGCCTCATTCAAAAGTAATGACTGAGTGTTGCAGGGAAACAGATCCATTACATAAGTAACAGGCTCTAAAGGGTCAGAGCTGAGACGGCAAATGGAAAAACCACAAGTGAGCTCAGACCATTAGTACCGTCGATGCTGAATCAGCAGTCATTATTGGTCTTTAAAACTTATCTGTTCGTCAGGTCACTGTGGCAACAGGCCAAGACTGAGGGGTTGTATTTGTGTGTTTGTCCAAAACAAACTTGAAGAATGAAGCAATTGTATGAGCATTGTTTATGTTTGGAAGTCTTTGGTCACACCCCGAGATTAAGTGTCCATCTGTTTGTCCCATTTATGTTACTGCGATATCTCAACAACATCTGAATGGAATTTCTTCAAATTTGGTAGAAATGTTCAATTGGACCTGAGGACAAGTTAGTTAAAATGTTGTGGTGAAAGATGTAAGGGTGAGGTCACTGCTGCCTTACAAAATACAGTATGTGTTTGTTATATCTCAAAGTCAGAGTCAAAGTTAGTATAAGTAAAATTAATAGATTGTTATGGTCAATCTATTATCACAGTGATGTCTCATACATCATCTTGTGAACACATTATTTGATGAATGTTTGCGTAGAAACCTGTCAAATTAGGCACAATCCCTCAAACTCAATGATTAAGTCTTTAAATTAGAGTGGTCAAAGGCCAAAAGTCAAGGTTTTGGGGGTTACACGATATGTCTTTGTCTTGTCGATTATTGCAGATCAAGACTCCTCCAGTTAGATAAAGAACTTTAAATAAGTCCCCAAGGATCCAATCACAAACAGTTTTTTCCCCGGGCACGCAGGAGGCGGGGTTAACGCGATTATGACAGATAAAGCGACGTCAAGCCGCTTTTGTGGACAACTGTCTTTCAATTCGGCTGTTGCGTCCATTTTAAACGACTTGCTCCCTTGGGCCAAAGTCGCTAAACACCATTATTAGATAGCCATCGCTGCTATAAAACGACTACAACCACGTCTGCTGACGCTATTGGTTGTCGGTCCATCCAACTGCGCACAGAGGCATTTTGGTCACGCCTCCCGAAATTGGAAGGCGACTACACTCTTTCCAGACTGAGATACAGTCTGACGTTAGCCAGGCTAATGTACAATATTCTCTTGGGAGAATCTG
The DNA here is from genome assembly GCF_958295425.1 of Solea solea. Classification (NCBI taxonomy): domain Eukaryota; kingdom Metazoa; phylum Chordata; class Actinopteri; order Pleuronectiformes; family Soleidae; genus Solea; species Solea solea. Next base: position 35,216,046 of record NC_081136.1, read on the forward strand.
GCAATAAAATTTCCAGTTAGAAAGTAATCAATGGACCCTTTCAGATAACATATTTATTGTGCTCCGAAGCCTTTACATTATAAAAAATATAGACGTCTGGAAACCTCGGGTGGTGTTTCCTGAACACACGTGCGTTCTTTGAGTCTTGGGAAAACAAACATCAGAGTTCAGTGGAAGCAAACGACCACTGGTCGTAGACCGGAGCGCACGCTTCCTTTGTGTCTCTGAAACTCAGCTCCACTCCTCATCAATAATTGAGTTGGTTTCACTTCTCATCTCCCGTGTGGCGAGTGGTAACAGGAGGCCAGGATACGGAAGGTCTGAGTGAACAAATCTCTGTGTGTGTGTGTGTGTGTGTGTCCTCCGCGTGACCCGCACTAATCAGTGCAGAGGTCAGATGAAGCAAACTCCCCGAAGCCGAGGTAGTGAAGTGTGTGCTTGTTTAAGCTATTGATACGTCGCCGTCTTCGTCGTCGTCAGTAAAAGCGCCCCCCTGTGGCCGGAAATCGCACGAGATATATCTACAAACATATGCTCTAGTAAAAACCACGGTACATGTAATATTAAATATCAAATATTTGAGACGTCTGCTGTGGTATATTCTCTGTAAATGGTGAATTGGATGCAGTCAATTTGGTGATGATTACGTCACAAGCTCAAAGTGCTTCACGATGAAAGGAAATACAATTTAAAAAAGCAAATATGACAACAAAACTCAACACAAGGTGCAATAAAAAAGGAGCTCTATGTAAGATAAGTGTCCATGTTTATATTAATATATATGCATATATGTGTGTATATATATATATATATATATACACACACATACATATACATACTGCACAACATAATGAAGGGACGGGGGTGAATTAAATATTTAGCTGAAAATCTTTACTGATTTCATCACTTATAACAAAAATCTCACAGAAAATGAAGAGAGTGTTCCTTTAGATTTTAAATTAAACAGTGTATGTATTAAAAAATGTTGTTTTTTGAGAAAACTCAATAAAAATGAATTGATTTTAAATCAAAATGTACCTGTACAATAAAACATGAGCTTTACTGTGTATTGGTCTGTGATTTCTGCCTGGAAATGTAAATAGTGAACGTTTTCTCGTTGCTGTTGAAGAGCAAATCAAGGTCACCTCGTCTTAGAGTGTGTGTTTTTTTATCTTTGTCATTTTCTTTTTTTTCGGGTCATACCATCAGTGAACGAGCCACAGGGGGAGGACGGGAACATGCAGCCGAGCATATGTCAGCCTCCTCGCACACACACACACACACACACACACACGCACACACACATGCACACACACGCAAACACACACACACACAGGTTTAATTGTCACGCACTGATGAGTCAAAGTGCAGCAGGAGCCGCCTCCTCCTGCGGACAGGAAATGGAGCAAACGACCACGACCCTTGGCAGAAAATAGACTCCAGAATCCCCTCAAAGAACGGAGGAGTGGTCTAAAAATAGCACCCACACACACACACACACACACACAGACAGAGGCTGTACGCAGGGATTCCCTGAAGGTCGTCTTTGTTATTTTACAAAACAAAACAAGACAAAGCATTATCATTATTGATATCATTATCATTATCATTATTATTATTATTATTATCATTATTATGATTTGTAGTAGTTTTATGACATAAATGTCTGGAGAAAGGTTCAAGGTTACAAACCATCAGGCGGTGACAAAAGAGTTGAGATTATAATCTAGGTTTTGATGTATTTTACAATTCCTTTCATGTGATTGTCACTTATAACACACTAATACTCCATTAATGTGTGTGTGTGTGTGTGTGTGTGTGTGTGTGTGTGCACGCTGAAGCTCTAAATAGGTCCCTCGTCAACAATAGTTCAATATTACCACCAATCACAGCATTTAAACACCATGAGCTATTATGATCATAATAGTAGTAACAGTATTAGTTATAGTAGTACCAGTAGTAGTTATAGTAGTAATAGTAGATCACCTGCTTTTCACTTCAAACACAGAGCGGCTCTGTGTGTGTGTGTGTGTGTCACACAGAGAAAACTCTGTCCACCCCCTGCTGGACGCCGCTGTAATACATGCATCACAAACATCATTTATTCATGTGCAGCTCGTTCCTGCTGGTGCACAACGCAGAGGAAGTGGATTCACGTGTGAACACACAAGCATGAAAGAACTGGATTTTTCCTCTAAAATAAGGATCGTGAATGTGAGTAAATCCACGTTAATGATCGTAGTTCGGCGTGATGATGGACCAGGTATCCCGAGGTCCACGTCAGGTGTCAGGTGACCACCCTCTGGGGTAGATGTGAGTATTTTGCACAGATGTATGCAGATGATGTCGTTTTAGAGTAAACGTGAGCAGGAAGCAGCTGAAGATGGAAACGCTGACTCAGCGTTCCCAACTCATAAAGTGTGACTGCAGGAAAATCCATTTTAAAAGCTCTTTCAATAATTAAAGATCTCACTTTTCCTTTGTCCTTCACAATCTTCTCTGCGGATGACGTTGTTTTCTATGTAAAAACATGGAAGTTTACAGCAAATTTGGGGCTAAAGCATTAAAAACATGTGAAACGTTATCATTATAAAAGGTTCATTGTGAGTAGTTTGAGTTATTGACGTTGACTTTCTCGTCCCCGCCGCTCGCTGACTTACTGCCGTCTCCGGAGCGTCCACATCTGTCAGCTCATCGACGACGTGTCAGCTGTGAGGCAACGTTACGATGATTAAAACGCCGCTCGGACATCGACGCGCTCAGATGTTTTCAGTGAAACCTTCAGACTGAGCGGCGCATTAAATCCCGCTGAAGGACGACAAACGCGATTTATGGCCGCGCTGCTGCTGTGAATCAGTGCCGCGTGCGCGACCTCTAACCCCACTCCCTTAATTATGTTTGTGTTTTGCAATACAAAAAAAAAAGCACTCAATAGATGACATTACGACTTCCTGTCTTCTTCTTTATCTTCCGTAAAACCTAAAACAACAGTGACAAAAGGTCATGAACTAGAATTCATTTTCAATGCAACACAAATGTTACCATTGTGTGAAATGCTAGCTGGCTAACGTTAGCTAGCCTCTCTAGGCTTTATCTCAAAACTACCAGAAGTTACGAGCACAGTGAGCGTGGAATCACACAGCATTGGACTTTAGCTGAACTAATGGTTCTATAGATTGAAATTTAAAATGGTGTCCATTAGATTAGATCAGATTAGATTAGACTTTATTGATCCCACATGTTGCTGACAGAGAATATAAATAGATGTATAAAATACTACACTCGGTCCGGGGCTTGAAACTGCAACGCTAATGGCTCACTATTTAGACCCACTCGTAGGGGGGACGGGACCTCATTCCCAGAATGTAAACAGTGTCCGCCATCTTTGCTAACAGTTACGCTAACAGGACCAAGTGTCACTGGTGGGCACGTGACAAAAGAAAGAATGAAGATATTTCTCAACTCAGGGGAAACTGAGGTTAGGAAGCAAAATTTTCCAAAAATACTAGCACTGTTCTAGTAATACAGAGCTAAATGCAGTATTCCTTTAAATATAGTAGAGTATAAAGCCAGATACTTTGCATCATGGCTGCCTCGTCCTTACAAATATGAAATGTCCACAAAGTGCAACTCTAGGCATACAGCGCGACGCTGGTCACAAGACGTCACGTACACTCTACGATAGGCCCACGACCGACTGCTGGAGCGAAGAAGTAACCACATGCTAATCAGCTCTGTGGTGAAAATGCTTTAAGATGCAAACGAGGCTAAAGGCAGACCCAAGATCTCCAAGATCTCCTGATCATGAATCTCCAGGTTCCTTCTGCATCTCCACCGTTTAAGTTTCGTTTTCCTTTGTGCCATTTCCTCTCACGTTTCCTCCACCATCAGCAGCAGCAGCAGCAGCAGCAGCACTATACCATACGTCCATTATCTCCTCCCTCCTCCCCCCCCCATCTGTCACTTCGCCTCCCTCTTCTCCTCACTGGCTCTCCCGTGACGTGACTCTAATAATAGCTCCCTGAAGTCGGGCCCCCGGGGGCCGCGCATTGGTCTTGAAGGGCGCTGCATGAATTGGCCGCGCTCTTTTCCCGCTCCGCGTTGCGAGGTGGATATAAATAGCTGCGGGGAAAGAAAGAAAGACGGAAGGGGGAGATCTGCATAGGCTTATTATATAAGTGTGTTTATGAATGAGGCGGGGGGTTTCTTACATTCATAAGTCTGCTGCTGCTACTGCTGCGGCTGCTGCTGCTGCTGCGGCTGCTTTGAATGCCGTCCTCCCTTCATTCACTCATCCATGCGTGAAAGTGAAGAGCAGATCATCTTTCTATCGTCTTTCTTTAACTAAGTACAGCATGTGACGTCCTGAGAGTGAGCGGCTCAACCGGTTAAGTGAATGAATGAGTTCAGGTCAGAATGGATACATTTCTGTGAAAGAAAACGACGACAACCTGGTTACGTTTTCGTAGAAACCGCAGCTAACAGTGCAGCTCTGTGTCACGCCGTAAGTTGGATTCTCTGACATCTGGAAGCATCTAGCGGTGGCCTCGTGCTGTGTTTCCATCGTGGTACAGGTTGGTTTGGTATGGTATGGCACGGTTTGGCTGGGTCAGGCTTGCGTTTCCACGGAGAACGGCGCCTTTACTTGGAGGGCGGAGTGTGGCAAGATGCGCAGCATGACGTCGTATTAGTGAGACAACAGACAACAGTGGAGGACGTCCAGCGGCTAGTTTCTTTCCCGTTTGTCTCAACATGACGTCAAAACTGCAACTGTTCCTCATAAAACCACAAAAAATACCGTTCCACTCGATGAAAACATGGCTTCAGACTTTAGCACAATAATGTACATTTTTTGCAATTTTAGTCGTATAGAGCTCTGAATAATTGAATTTGTCTTTGCAAAAGTTTCCCAACTGAGTGTTTATAATTAAACATTAGGCGCATGCTAATGTTGTTTCCCAGGACCTGTGTTCTCCACACAAGTCACATCTGAACGCAGCATAAACAGCCATGTTCATACATTTACTCTACGATAATTACATACACCACTGCGATCACTTCCCATTAGTATGCTCTGACGATTCAGTGTCGACATTAATTCAGTTTTCTGTGATTACTCAGACCGGCTTACGTCTGAATCACGCTCAGCGCCGCTTCACAATTCCATTCTGTTTTCGCGTTTGTTTGATAAATATTTCATCGGATTTTCTCTCGCTCTCTGCATCTCCTGAGGTTTTTGCCCCGAGAGTTGCACTGAGCCGAGGAACGAGGGGATGAAGGAGATGCAGGACGAGATGGTGGCTGTGGAGTAAAGGGGGAAGAGAGAGGGGGGAGGAGGAGGAGGAGGTGGAGGATGGAGCAGAGTGCGATGGAGAGCCCCATGGAAAGAAGGAAGGCTTAATGAGTACGCTGCCCCGATTCAGGCACGAGGCAGGAGATGACAGGGCAGTGTGCTGTGCTGCCATGGGGGATGGAGCGTCGCTCTGCATGATGCTGAGGCATCCCTCCTCCTCCTCCTCCTCCTCCTCCTCCTCCTTCTCTCTGCTGCATGAAGACCAGAGTACATTAAAGTACACAGCTCAGTAAACACTCCACAGTACAGCAGAGGTATTGGCCTGAAGAGCAAAGAGAGTCAACACAAGCCACAACTCCTCACCTGGGGCTGATGCTAGCGCTAGAAAAGCAGCATTGACAGTTTAGCTACATAAGCTAGCAGGTAAACTTAACATGTAGATTTCATGAGCAGGGTTACATTTAGAAAATCCCCTCAGTGTACGTTGTTGCCACTCTTTACTGAAGCAAGAATTTTCTTCTTAACCCTTTGTGTGTCCGTTTTATTGTTCTTTTTTTTGCTGTTAAGTTCCGTCACTTACACGTTCATCCTTTCAAAATGAACTTTCACTGAAAAAGGAATTTCAGTACCTGAATATGATTCCACAATCACTGTGCTAGTAAGTACTGGTCATTTTGAGATTATTTCGCCACTTATTTTCATCTGAACCAAATGTGTTGTTATAATTTTGCGGAACATCAGAAATGTTGTGGCTCCAAATGGGACAACAACGCCTAGAGGGGCTAGCTAACATTAGCCAGCTAGCATTTACACAATGTTTACATTTGTGTTACATTGAAAATGAGTTCTAGTTCATGGCAAATGCATGATACAATAACAGTGCTAACTTTACATTGTGACCAGGCTAAATGGTAATCTGCAGAGGGACACCCCATTTGCAGTGATGCCAAGGATGAACAAAGACAACGATCCATCCATCTTTCCATCCGTCCGTCTGTCTGTCCGTTCATTCATCCATCCATCCATCCATCCATCTATCCATCCATCCATCCAGGGACAACATACAGAGACAAAAACCATTCAATCCCCCACACCTTCGGTCGATCTGGGAACTGAACCAGCGACCTTCTTGCTGTGAGGCAACAACACACTGCACCAACATGTGGCCCAAATTAAAAAAACTTGATGGCACAAAAACATAATCACACAAAACATGGAACAGTATCATTGTCCAGACAGAAGGACCTGAAGGACTCGGTTTGGTTACAGACGGGATTTGGTAGTCCGGTCTTTAGCATGGTCTTACTCTAATATCCCATTCCCAATTCTCTCCTTAAGCCTGGGTTTAAAATGTTTTTTTGACCAGCGAGGTTGTCTTTGATATCACAGAAATCAATCCAGGGTCAAACGATTCTGCCACACATGTGGATTTTGATCGTTCTTTGGCTCCAGGAGGCATCAGTAATGCAAGACCCAGGTGACCATGCAGAGTGAACCCACACGTGAAACCACACACTGATGGGATTTGTTTAGGATAATGACTTAAAGTCGTCCTGATTGGTTGATTGACCTTTGAGAAAAGAGTTGCCTGTCTCTTTAATCAGTCGCAGAATCTGTGATCGCAGGTGAGGCCGCCGCTCGCTGACAGACTAACGAGGTGGAATTCACAACAACACTTGTCGGCGTTCGCTGATGGAAGGAATGCAGCCGTCTCCAAAGTTCAAGTGCACATTAAACTTTCCACTCGCTTTGAGGAGGATTTGAGGTGTGGCTTTGTCTTCCATCTTCAGTTTCAGGGCGGCTGAAGCAGCATTTGTAATCTGACACCTGGCTGGTTATAGCGGCAGCACAGAGGCGTGAGAAGCCGCCGCCACTGCTGCAGCAGTCGTCACGGATCATCAACACGAGGCAAAACAGAGTCCAAACGTAAACGGGTGCTTCCGGTGTGACGTTGCATGAAGGCGTGTTCCGTGTAACCTCAGCTGTTTTTCAGCTGATGTAGCGCAAGAAATAAGTTAATGGTACTATTGGTACAGAAATACTATTTTCTAAAACATTAAATAAGTATTTGTTTGGCCTAAAAAGAAAAATTGGAAATAAAATAAATTCTAAGATTTTAACTTGTGAAGTCAATATACTTCAGTATGCTAAAGTCAGTTTACTTCATCAACTAAAATACTAATTTTAAGTGAAGATTTCTTACAAGAGAGATTTTTTGTCTTGTTTTTGACAGTTTTTTGAAAGTTCCATTAACACTCTCAAAAATGTCTCGACTTGCTTCAACAGTGGAGATGTGTTGAAGTCTAGATGACGGAACCTGTGGATATTTGACTTACATTATGTTTTTAAAGTCCGTTATTATCAAATTCTTGTCTCTTCTCACCCTGCGATGGTCGTGTAATAATTCTGCCGTAAAGCGACCGCCGTGATATGCAGTTATATGCAACATTTACGTGCTAAGAAACGGCCAGGATTTCTGTACAACCACTAACTATATATAATCCCTAATAATAATTGAAGTGAGAAAATTAAACTAAATATAATAAAATTCATCACGTCAGCTCTGGGTTTCAAGTTAATTGAGCTGGTGGTTTGGCAACCAATGACTGAGTATACTTCTTTATGTGATGGGTTAGAGTGGGCGGGGCTATACATGCTAATAGCACTGCACGCTAATACATTACAGTTACAAGCACATAACTGAGGTGGAATGAAACAGAGGTAGGCGACTAAATCAGCGTCTTTAGAAGTGATGTTAGCCTGATGCTAACAGCCGCACTGGTATTTGGGAAAGATTTTTCAGTAACAGCACTGGTTTATGTGTATTTAAAATATTATGTTTTTAGCTAATGTTTGTTACTGTTGTTATGACCGCTAACTAACTAACTAGCTGGCTAAGTAGACTAGCTAGCAAGCTTCCTCTGATCACTGCTCCACATCTGTTTGTGTGTTTGTTTTTTCACCATCTAAAATCCAACTGGATTATATTCTGTGCATTAAACCCTTCAGGTCAAAGGTCATGTCAACAGATCGACACGCCTCACTGTTTTATCGGAACATAGCATTGGGTCCTGAGGTCAGAAGCGTGCGGGACGTCATTCACCACAGGTGGCGCCGTGTTCCAGAACTGTACGCAGACGAGTGAAGGAATTTTATTTTTACGTGTCCCGTCTTCCAGAGGATTTTTTTCCCCCCTTCACTGGAATGTCGTCAGGCTAAATTTAAGTTTTCAGGAATTCCCTGCGACACACAGCGAGACGACGGCGGAGACGTGTCCAGCTGTCGCAAGGCTACAGCGACAAACTCACACTGTGGCGACAAATATAGTTCAGTCAACACAAGGTCTCGCACACAAGGTCACACTCGTGTCTCTCACTCCATTGAATATTTGACCTCATAATGTTTTCTTTTAATTTTCTAAATGACAAATTCTGCTCATTTGTTTCTGCGGACTCAAAAATAATCTCCCGTGACCCATTTATGGATCCCGACCCAGTCTTTGGGAACCAAAAGACACAGACTCCTCCCTGTTGTGTTTGACCCCCCCGGGAGGACTAAAAAAGTGAGTGAGTAAATAAATAAATAAATGAATGAACTGGGGGGAGAGAAAAAAGGGCTGTTTTCCCCCTGTTGCCATGGCAACACAAGTGCATTTATGCCTACACGCAGTCGGAGTGACTGTCGCAAAGTGGAGCGCGGTGAAGGTGAAGAGCTGAAAAAACCTGCAGTGGAGTTTGAACGACAACACGGTTGCATAACCAGCCCGCTGCTGGTGTGACCGCTTTATTAGGAACAGCTGCTGCTGCATCATCGTTATTATTATGGTTATTGTTGTTGTTATTGTTTAATGATGAAAGTCACGTGGTGATGGATGAAGGAGACGAGTCTGGTGCTGATGCTGCATCATGTTATTAACACACACACACACACACACACACACACTAACCCCTAAACCTTAATGGAACCGAACTAAAAGGGGGTCTGCCTCATTGGGACCAGGTTTTTTGGTGTCCATGATGACTACTGGTCCTGACAAGGTCAGTGTTTATGACAGAGAAGGTAACAAATACAAGCACACACACGCGCACACGCACGCACAAACATACACACACACACACACACACACACACACACACACACACACACACACAGTCTGGTTTCTCCGGACTTGAGAGGACATGACATTGACTTCCATTTTTACCTTTCACCCTAACCTAACATCGTCCTCACCTTGAGGACATGACTTCACCTTCAAAGGGTTATTATTAAGACCGGTCGCCACGACATGAGCAATACCTGAAACACACACACACACACATATAAACATGTATAAATACAAAGTAAACACATATGCAGACACACACACGGTAGTACTGTAGCAGCCACTGTGTTACAGTGTCTGCATTGCGTCGAACCTCCTCTTCTCCACTTTCTCACCCCACCTCTCTCTAACCCCTCCCTCTCCCCCTCTCTCTCTCTCACTCACTTCTCCTCTCACTCTCCATGAAATCCTGCAATATGCTTCTAAACGACCACAGACGTGTTTCCTCTGCTGCTGCTGCTGCTGCTGTCGTCGTCTCGCTGCTCGCTCTCCTCGGCTTTTTTAATTGATTTCTCTTTTTTTTAACACCGCAGGAGGAAGAAGGAAGGAAGGAAGGAAGGAAGGGAGGGAAAAGAAGAAAAGAAAAACAACGCCGGCGTTGATTCTGCTGATGCTGCAGTGTCCAGTCCTCCCACTTCTCCCTCCATCACATCCATCCCTCCACATTTGCTCCATCACTCCCCTCCATCTGTGCTCCTCCTTTCTCCAGCATGGTCCTCATTGAAAACTGTCAGTGCGGGTTTTTGCTGCTGAGCCGCGGTTCTTCCTCCTCCGCCACCTCCTCCTCCTCCTCCTCGACGCTGAAAACCTACACCAAGAGGATACGGATGTTGACCAAGACAACATAGTCTATTAATATTTCAGAGAAACTGTAAAGGGATATCAGTATTAAAGCCCCGCTGTGGTGCAGGTGGACATCGAGGACAGCGAGGACATCTGCTCCAACTCAGCACAGGTACATGTCCAACTCCCATCTTCTTTCATTTCCACGTCACATTGTCATATTCATTCATTTGTGAACGTGTGAAATGTGTGTTTGAGGTGAAACTGCGGCTCCTGACGTGCGCACAGACGGAGCCGCAGCAGGACTGCAAACTTGAATGCTGATGTATGCGGTAAAATATACAGCAGTTGCAGCACAGGCTTCTGGACTGCAGGGTGTTTTTTTCTGGCTGCTGTTTCTGACAAACAGGAAGCTTCTGTGCATCAAACCGCTTCCTTTTTTTTTTTTTAACACCAGACTTGGTTGGTTTCCTATTTTCCAGGTGACGGATGAAGCATCGACAGAAGGCGTTCAATGAGGAGACGATGACGACGATGATGATAATCCGCAGATCCCGGTCTCACTAGGAGCTCCTGCCCTCCGACCTGCCCCACTCCACCTCCTCCTCTTGCTCCTCAGACCACTTCCTCTTCCTGTCCTACACACACCAGGAAGGATGACTGTGGTGTCCACAGAAAACATGGACGAGACCTCCACCCTCCCAGGTCACCCGCAGGACCCCTACCCCCCTGACGACGACCACGATGACCACGACTGCTGCGAGCGAGTGGTCATCAACATCTCCGGGCTTCGCTTTGAGACCCAACTCAAAACCCTTGCCCAGTTCCCTGAAACCCTCCTAGGGAACCCCAAGAAGAGAATGCGGTACTTTGACCCCCTACGAAATGAGTATTTCTTTGACCGCAACCGGCCGAGCTTCGACGCCATCTTGTATTATTACCAATCCGGAGGAAGGCTGCGGAGACCGGTGAACGTGCCTCTGGATATGTTCTCAGAGGAGATTAAATTCTATGAACTCGGTGCAGAAGCAATGGAGAAGTTTCGGGAGGATGAGGGGTTTATCCGGGAAGAAGAGCGGCCGCTGCCAGAGAAGGAGTTCCAGCGGCAGATCTGGCTCCTCTTTGAACATCCGGAGAGTTCTGGACCTGCCCGGGGGATCGCCATTGTCTCTGTGATGGTTATTCTCATTTCAATAGTCATATTCTGTTTGGAGACTCTTCCGGAGCTGAAAGAGGATCCCAATGACCGGATGCGGATTGTGGGGAACATTACTATATATTACAAGCCAAATGTCCTCACTGACCCTTTCTTCGTGGTGGAGACACTGTGCATCATCTGGTTTTCCTTCGAGTTGATAGTGCGGTTTTTCGCCTGCCCCAGCAAAGCAGCCTTCTTTAAAAACATGATGAACACTATCGATATCGTGGCTATAATTCCGTACTTCATCACACTCGGCACAGAGCTGGCTGACGACCAAGACACGGCAACAAGTGCGGGCAAAGGAGGAGGAGAGCAGGCCACTTCTCTGGCTATTCTCAGGGTAATCCGTCTGGTGAGAGTGTTCCGGATCTTTAAATTGTCCCGACACTCAAAGGGGCTTCAGATTCTCGGACAAACTCTGAAGGCGAGTATGCGGGAGCTCGGCTTGCTTATTTTCTTCCTCTTTATTGGTGTGATTTTGTTCTCCAGCGCTGTCTACTTTGCTGAGGCCGAGGAGAAGGAGTCATTTTTCACCAGCATCCCGGATGCGTTCTGGTGGGCTGTGGTCTCCATGACAACTGTTGGCTATGGGGACATGTACCCTGTGACCATTGGAGGGAAGATCGTGGGCTCGCTGTGCGCCATTGCTGGCGTGCTAACCATCGCACTACCGGTGCCCGTCATCGTGTCCAACTTCAACTACTTCTACCACCGGGAGACGGAGGGCGAGGAGCAGGCCTTGTTGCTCAATGTCAGCCACCAGAACCTGGCGTCGGACACCAACTCCAGCCGCCGGAGCTCCTCGGTGATCAGCAAGTCGGAGTACATGGAGATCGATGAGGACTTGAAAAACAGCATTGATAACTTTAGGGAAGCAAACCTTAGAACTGCCAACTGCATGGCGCCGAGCCAGAACTGTGTGAACAAGGGGAAAAAGCTCACCGAAGTGTGAGGCAGCGTCTGACGCACCAGTGTAAATATTGTAGAAATATCTGGATGCTTTACCTCCATTGGTGCATTTTATTGTCTTTTTTTGCATAGACACATTCAATCATGATGACTTTGTAAGAGGATTGTTAGATTAGTTTGGCAGTAGGGCAAAAATTGGCAGGTGTCAGGGGAGCGTTTTTGATAAATTACTCATTTTGAGTTACAGAATCAAGTCCATAATATATAAAAGGAACCACTAAGGTTGGGTACTGAACTCACTACCTTTAATGGTACCAGCTGACTTACAGTTATCAATTCACATCATAAAATCAGTGCCAAATTTCGGTACCTGAAGACGCATCCAAGTAAGAGAGTGGCTCACATATGCTAGTCTGCTTATTTCAATGGGTCTAAATAAATGTTCTCAGCTTTGAAGTTGAGTTGTATGAGTGCACAAGTCCAAGAGGAAGACGACGATTTCACGCTGATTTATGACTTAATGTTTCACACAATAAGGGTGTGTTCACAACGGCTTTTTTTTAGTGTGGTTAAATAAAACCCTGGTGGGTTAACTACGGTTGGTTTGGGTCAGTGTGAATGCTCTTGGACCACTTGGGAGCGAACTCCATCCAATCTGTAGTGTTGGAAATGAGAACACTGCGTCCATTGTCCGTGTCTGGCAGGGCCCACCTCTTCCTCCTCCTCAGGCAAAACTAGCACGTTTAGCTGAGCATTGTCACCCCAAAAAAAGCGCCACAGAACACTGTTTCTCAACCACGGGCAGTGCCTGCAGTGAGTTGGTGCTCTGGGATGACGATGCTAGCTAGGCTAAATGAGCAATCTTTCTTGCGGAGGAGGAGGAGGAAGAGATGGGGCCTCAAGACCCACGGTGGTGTAAGTCGTCTTACGTTGCTCTCTCAGATCCTCAATGGAGAACCTGCCGGGCTTTAGGGGGCGCTGTCTTTTGGCATTTCATATTTGCCTTTGTGAATGCAAAAATATTAAAACGATGCAGCAAATTTCCATCATGTGCGGGCCAACTTAGCACTGTTAGGTGTGAACACGCCCTAAACTGCACAGTTGTTATATCGGAGAGTAATGGTACAGTCGGGCAATGGTACTGATTTGAATGTGAACCCATACCCAACCTTAGAAAGCGCACGTTTTGCACATAAAGGTCAGCTTGTTATTCTCAGTGTGTACCAGGCCAGAAAGTCTTAAAAATATAATAACCCAATCATCACATGACCCTAACTTAGTACAGGGTATTCTTGTCTATGATGGGCATGAACTTAGTTAAAGGTTAGGGTGTTAGGGTTATGTTACGTCAAAATGAACAAAACATAAGGACAACATTCAGATGAGATAACGCACATTTGTTTGTACCAAAATAGAGATCAGCTTGTCCAATACTGGACTTGATACCGATATAATGACAAAAACAGCTCATGTTTAAAAGGTAAAAATACTGTAATGCACTGAAAAAGTGTTATCCAGCCACCCGAGGTACAAAATCTCTCCAGAAGAAATTGCTTAAATCTGATATAGAGACATTAAAATTGTAAATATAGTCATAATTAATATTCATAAACATCACTAAAGACAGAAAAACTGAAACAGACGAAGAACAGGAACACAGATGTTGTCATTTTTACGTCTCGATTGTAGAAGACGCAGGAGTTGGACGAAGAGACTTTGTGTTATTTTTAGGCCACAGATTATGAAGAATTTATCAAAAAAAAAAAAAAAAAACACCACCACCTCCTTCACTCACACCTTCCAGGCTTTGCACCGCAAACTCAAACGTTCAGGATCCACAAAAAAAGAAAGAAAAAGAGAAAAACAATAAAAAAGGACTAAATACTAAAACAACAGAGCCCATCTGAGATTTGACGAACACGTTCAAGGACGACGCTTTCCCCCGAGGAGACGCATTTAAGTGGATTACAGTTGTTTTTTTCTACAGCACATCCAGGAAAAATTTAACGAGGATCGGAAAGTTTTTCAGGCACCTTATCGGAAACAAACAGGAAGTAGTGTGCCGGGCCTGGTGGAGGATTATCCGCACTGCTGCTACTGCTACAGGTCGGCTGGAGGTTCCCTGTATGATGCCATGCAACGCTCCTTTATATAGAAGCATGTGGAGACTCTTCTCTCTTATATCGGCATGCACACGATGTTACCTCATTCTTATTTTTTACACTTTTTTCTTCATTTTCTCCTCTTGGATTTTTTAATTTGATTTTTTTCTCTCTTTTTTTTGCCTCATTTGTTTTCACCAAAAGTGCACTGGCTATTTATTATGATTATTTCACACCATCTAAGTGTTGAATGTTAAACACATTAAGGGAACAGGAACACCTTCTTTTCTTGTTTTTGTTTGTTTTTTCTCGGAGATCACGGCATGTCAAAGAAAAATACTCAAGTATTATGGCCTAATTAGCTATGGTATAGCTAACGTATACTCAATGCATGATGTCAGTATTAAAAATTGCTTGCAGTTGTGGAGGGACACTTCGGGGCGGGGGGGGGGCACTGAGGGAAGACGACGAAGATCCTCCCCACGATTGTCAAGCTAATAACAGGATATGGTGCATGATGGAGCAAACAGCCGGAGACGGGACAACATAAAGAGAAAAAAAACAACGAATAAAACAAACAAAAAAGACAACAGAAGAAGAGACACCTCTTTAAAAATGACATTTTCAGAAAAAACATCCATTTACTAAACGCTTTGATCTTTGACGAAGTGCATGGGATCATTTTATGTGACTTGTGACCCAGCCCCTCCCTCTCAGTTGTTTTATTTGATTTTATAGCATTTCATTTAAAGTTTCAAGACGGAAATGCGGAAATATTTAACAAAATTTCAAAGATCCATTTAAAAAGAATTAGTTTCTAGTGCCTTCGACCCCCATCTCATTATGGAATTTGACTAAAGTGCCTCCCGTTACAAAGAGCTCACGATGTGCAGCTTCACTTCTCCTGCCATAAAGATGCACTATATACTCCATAAGAGCGTCACATGAATAAATAAATATCTGACATGTATACGTATATATATATATATATATATATATATATATATATATATATGTGTGTGTACACATTTCTCCTGGATGAAGATGATGACACATGGCTGCTGTGCACATTTAACACAAACTAAGTTTAATAATAATTCTGGTGTTTTAACGCGTTATTAGTCACATAGTTTATGTTATTGCTGGTTTCTTTGCTATAGAAATGTGTGAAAATGGCAGGCTCAGAAAAAAACAAGTATTTTAATTTTTCATTTATATTCCAGTCCAACCAAAAGTAAACACTATTAACGTGCTGGATTAGCCGTTGTTGCTAATTTAATAGGGATGGGTCGTTTTGTCTGATTCCAGGCCGCCTCTGAATTCTAATGATACATAGAAATTAGCATTGTTTAGCTATCCTAGCTAACTGCATAAGGACTACTTAAATGGTCAGTTTTCAAGCTAACAAATCTAGCTAATTCTAGTAAAAGTAAACAGAAATTAGGCACAGTAGCTAACAACAAAGACATTAAAGGAGTCTGTTAATGACACTGTAGCAGGCTCCTTTTTCAAATTCTTGTCACTGCTTTCAAATAAAGTTGCAGTAAATTGGATTGGCTGTAGCAGATAATGACAGTATAATGTTAGCCTAGGCTTTAAATTAGCCGACTTAAACGTGCCTTCAGTTTGTCACCATTTCTCAATTAGTCACAATAATTAGCCTAATTTAGCTGTAGAAGCTAACAACCACATGGATTAATGGAGGAGTCAGTTTACTGGCTAATGAAAGTAGCTTTTACTTAAGATAAATAAATTAGATTAGTTAATTAATAGTGTGATGTTTTAAGGTAATACATAGCATTCCAAATACTAAAAATACTAAATTAAAAATTCTACACAGTAGCTTAAGTATAACAAACTGCTTCCCGCTCACTTTAATCTTGATCCTAATTGATCAGTTTAGACGTAGTTAGAATAGCTAATTATGTGCTCTAATTTCTGTGTTTCAGGCAGAGTCAAACGCTGGAAAATGACTCGTTTGGGAAAACCTGAGACGTCTCGTCTATTCCAAGTATGGAATATTACCTACGATATTATCATTAGCTATGATACGTATGGTTGGTCGCAAACACCTCCATATTCCCCGAATCACTGAGGAAAACAATTCAAAGACCTTTGCAGATCTTCATCATCAGCAGCAGCAGCTCTGTGGCTCTTCCCTCCCATCCTCTCAGCTGCCACTGCCGGTGGTGTCTGTCAGTTGAGCTCAACAGCGCCCTCTGCCTGTACAAAAAAACACTGCCACTCTCCAATCACTGGGACCAAAAAAAAAATCCTTCTGCTGCTGCTGCTGCTGAGTGTAGATCTGCAATAATAGTCTGTGTGTTAAAAGAACAGAGAATAACGAGGCTTTTTGCTTTTATGATGTTGCTGTTGCTGCTGTGATGGATCTGACCACAGTGGAGTCAGACGGTTTTTTCCATCGCAGAGCTGCACTCGTATGTGAACATTACCACAGGCATCAGTCACTCTGCATGCCTGCAAAATGGCTGCTGCTGTTTTCCATTAGGACGATAACATACGTGAAGCTGTGATGAAGTAGTCTGACTGAAGCCAAACTATTTGAATCCATTAGATTTGTTCAGTCATCACATTAGCCTTCAGTGGGTTTTGTGCCTAAATACATAAAATGGAATAAGTATTTATAGTGGCATAAGCAGAACGTTATATTTTAACTCAATATAAGTGTTCAACATATTCTATTATTGTTTCAATAATTGAATAACTCCACGTGAGAGAAGCTAGTTTGATCATAATCTTGTTCACAAACAGACACATTTACACCACGACGGAACAGCAATTGTTGTATTGTTTGTGCAAAAGTCTGGGTTTTTATTCCTTAATATCCTTATTTTCCTGAACTTACGCGTCAGGAGTGACAATAATTGTCCCATCTTGTTATTTCCTTAACAAAATCCGCAGAGCACAGCAAATATCCATGTTTTTTCTTTGTTTCATTGTCTAAAAACAGAACTTAGACTCACTTTCCGTACGCGTGTGCAAAGTCAGCCGTGTGTCATCGACCTCATTCAAGGCCCGTTCTACAAACTGCTCTTAAATGTGTGAAAAAAGAAGAAAACACCCATAATCCCTTTAATCAACTTTTCAGTCTGATATCATTTTTTTCTTTTCTCTTTTAATCACAGAAGGTGCTACATGTAAAACAGACATTTCTCCAAAACTGAACTTCTATTTATTTTTAGTATTTATTTTTAAATTAGTGATTAAAATAACAACAACAATCATCAGGGTTGGTGGTTGTGTTGTAGTTTGTGTTAAAACCTTTGACCACTGAAAGGACCAAATCACCTTTTCTCTTTGTTTCTTTATCATCAGAGCAGCTCAACAAACGAATGAGGACAAACAAAAACTCGATGTTGTAGTTTGACGCTTGTACGTTCAAACAACTACAACCGATTTGTCCTTACCTTCAATGGGCCACATTTATATTACATGTCTATGTTTTTAAAGAGGCTTTGTCACTGAAATGTCCTCACACGCATCCAAATATATAAGCAAAAACATTAAAGAGGAACTATATTCTCATCTAAGAATAAAAAAAAACACTCAATGATCCATTGTCAACAAAGTTGAATGGAGATTTAAAAAAAAATAGCTTGTTTCAAACAAACAGCAGAGTCGTCTGCGTAGAGTGAAATCTGATTCTGGTTTCCTGTTACAAAATAAATGAAAAAAAACAAAACTGCCATGGAGTTGCAAAGAAACCAGAACATTTTCACATTTAGAAGCTCAAAATTACACAACAAATTTTTTAAATTATTATTATTTGATAAAACACTCAATGTTTTTAAAGAGAAAAGTTACTTCACTGATTACAGAAGTCATGAAAACAGAGCGTCAGAGGAGGTTCTAACGTTGTCTGTCAATGTTTAATGATCATTTGTAGAAGCAGTAATAAGACATTTTTGGACACACGTGTGTCCTGAACAATGCTGATGTTTTTTAGTGACAAGTAAACAATGTTTTGTTGATATTTACAAAACAGCTTTTTAGGTTTTAAGAGTGAAAAAAGACAAAAATAAATAGGAAATACGTTAAAAATGATCATACTATTAAAATGCATTGATGCTGGCTATATGTTTTTTTTGCTTACACAGACGTGATTAACGGAATAATTATTTCTCCACTGTTTCTATTTAAGTCATTTTCTTAAATCCTATGTAATTAACAGTTTTCTTGTTTTGTTTTGTTCATTTCGGGACTCGTCCATCTTTTCCCTCATGTCCCAACTTTCCATGAGAAGCCAAAGTCTCGTCTCAACCATAACGACTGAACGTCCCATTGCTGGAAACAAGAGTAAAGAATAAAAATTAAAAAAAAACTAGTATGGCGCACGGTTCTGAACGGGTCCTCGCTTGACTGAGACGACCGCATCAGAGTGGGTCCCCGGTCTCCTGTTCCAAGTTTCGAGCACATCGATCAATGTACGGCAAAGTTAAGGTGCACTTCCTGTTTAAAATTGCTGACTTCCTTTTTGGTCAAGGGCGTGTCTGTAAACGTGTTCAGGGAAGTTCCCGTGTCTCACACATGAAGTTTTGTGTAGATCGGTCAATGTATGGCAAAGTTACAGTCCCTAGCAACTACCCATCATCAATCATAGCATGTTTGGTTACATTTACAAAAAGTTTCTTTACGATTTCAGGAATAAATTTCACAGAGATCATCCTATCCAACTCAAAATTATTGAAAACACTCAAAACACATGGCAGATGATGCATGTTGAATATTCTGACGTATCATTAAATGGTGTTGCCATGACAATGGTGCAAAGTCAGATTTTTTGCAATAAAGACCAAACTGTTGTAACTTGATGAATCCTGGTCGGATCTAAACCAAACTTGCTAGGATTGATGATAGTCCGGCCCTAAATGTCGTCTAAAAGACGTCTTCTTTTAGACGACATTTACACTTTTTGATGCTGCTCAAACAGGGATTGTTGTATCCACCTAAAACTTGATATGTGAGACCAGAGACCTGTCCTGAACATGTCTGTAAAATACGACCTCCCAACAGGACGCCCAAAACAGGAATACATGCCATACATTTTCCGATCTGCAAGAAACTTCATATGTGAGACAAGGGAACTTCTTTGAACACATTTACAGACACGCTCTTTACCCAACAGGAAGTCGGCCACTTTAAACAGAAAGTGCCCTCTAACTTTGCCGTTCATTGTCCGATCTGCACGAAACTTGGAATGGGAGACCAGGGACCCACTCTGATGCGGTTGTTGCACACGACATGGCATTGAAAATAACTAGTACCGTGCGGTGAATGAACGTGAGACGAGCTTGAGGACCCGTTAGTAACGTTTCATTTATTATTACTTTTGTAAGTTATTTTTTTTCTGTGTTCACGCTGCAGTTTGCAGTGTTTGTCATTCGTTGGTGAAGCATCTGTCTGTAACCTATGCAAGGTTAGTCGACAGTTTATGTCCATTCTGACTTCATCATATTTCAATAAATTTTATTGAAATTTACAACTCTTTGTGCTCTCCGTGTATTTACTGACGCTTTCCACCCGAGTGCGAAAAAAACCAAACTACACTGCAGTTAAAAGAGTTCGTAAAAACAATAACAACAATATATTTAAAAAGCAAAGTCACAGTCCGGCAGCATGAGCACATGTTCAAGTGAACGGACTGAAATAGTTTGGTATGTGAAGCAGCTCAGAGAGTCAGAACACACTGACCAACAATATTAGCACGGACATTAACACTTAAGAGATGAGTGGAAACATGAAACTACAGCTGAAACCTGGTCAGTAACTAACTAACTACGAGAGAATTATACAATTCCAGTTGTACTCGGTATCAGACACGTTGTTTTATACGCGATACAAACTGGTGACTTGTAAAGCAGTTATTTTTTGATGAATCATTAGAATCAGTTGATTTAAAAAGATTTGTTCACAGAATCGTACAGTACTTCCCGATACAATCGCTGAACTGAAATACAAAACATGGTTGTGATTGGGCTCATGATCGCTGGCTTTCAGCAGTGCTATCGCTAAATACACCAGACTGTTCCCTGTTTTCAGGAAAGTCTTTTTTAACTGATCTACAGTTGGACGTTGTTCGCTTTGGTTCTTGTGTCGGACGTCGCGTTCATGACTATTCAGTGACGACACTCTCTCACCAATCAGTGGCCGGCGGTGTGTCGACGTGACATTTCAGTATCAGCTCAGCTCTTTTGGAACCTCAACATAGCAGGAACTAAAAACCGTACCAGGTGCTTTTGCATCGTGCTAGTACTGTATAATAGAAAAGTGCGAGGATCCTGAAGTAGAAACCCGGTTCGAGCTACAGTCCTAACACAGTCACAAACAACATAAATGTAGAGATGACAGGAAAAACTTGATACTGTCATGTATCAATATTCCACAGAAGAGAGTGGGGTAGACTCTCTTCTGTGTCTACCCCACCTCCCTCTTGTCCTTTCTCTCCCCCCTTCCTCTGCTCTGTCCCCCAATTTTCCTTTCACCACAACCCATCTAGGCAGATGGCCGCACATCTTTGACTGTGAATTGTTGGGTTTCTCTGCTCTCGATGATGTTGTAAAGGTTTTTGCCTTACTATGTACAGTGCAGTGCCTTGAGACAAACATAGAATTGAATTGAATAAAAATGTATTGAATTTAGAGTCGGAATATTTCAGTCACCAACAATGTTAGCATGAACATTAACACCGAGTTTTGGCAACGAAACATGAAGCTAACTGAACTGTGGAATATTGTGATATGATTTGAACTGAAATGTGGACAGTTAGAGACTGAAGATGGTGACTATGCTAACGTGTTAGCATAAACATTAACACTGAGGAAGGACAGGAAACATGCAACTACGACTGAAACCTGGTTATTTAGAGTTACTATAAGAATACTTGAAGAATAATTCAGTCACCAACAATGTTAGCATGGACATTGAACACTGTGAAACAGGAAGTCTGTTTACAATAAGGAAGAAGGTGAAAGGTAAAGTGAAGGAGGTGACGAGCAAGAGAGGGTAAAAATAGGATTGAGGAAAGGTGACATTAAAAGCAGAGAACATTTAGGGAATGGAAAGGAAACTAGATAGTTAGAAAAGGAAAGACAAAGGACAGGACAGACGGGATGAATCTGAGCTTGAGGACAGAACGGGTGAGTCAAGGTTCTCACTGTGGTTGCTATGAAAAGTTTTCCTAATGTCTCTTCATACGACCTTCCCAGAGGTTCCCAGAACGTTCCCGTAACCTCTTTAGTCACAACCTTTAGAGAATGTTCTCAGAATGTTAGTTGTAGAAAATATAACAAAAATATAACCAAATGGGAACATCGTGTGGAAACCACGGTGCAACCACAGGAGAACATTTCAGTTTTTGGTTCACTCAATGTTTAGGGAACGTTAGGCTCCTGCCTAACCCTTAGGGAAAGTTCTCTAAACGTTAGGTTTTGGTTTGGTTGTAACTAACCTTATGAGAACGTTCACTGAACGTTGCGCGAGTAGGGATGTGATGGCGACGTTGGTAACTGTCCCCACCTCTTTGTGTCCTCTCAGGTGGACGCACTCCTTGCTCATAAATGTTTGTGCCGCTCCTTTAACAGAATGTGACACACGTTCACGTCAGTGACTAATGTATTCACTGTCTCTGCTGCTGCTAGAGATTTTATATAAAGATGTGTTGTTGTTTTTTTTTGTATGAATCACGATGCAGACGAAGCTGCTGCAGTTACAGTAGAAGTGTCAGTGATAAGACACACACACGCGCACACACACACCGAAGCCTGGGGCACAAAGCATGTTAGGTGAGTGTGGGTGGACACATGGAGGGAGGAGGGAAAACACAACAGAGAAAACAGATATATACACATATATGCAGTTATTTTACATACACTATATAAAAAAACAAATAATAATGATAGTTAATACTCATTTTTCCTATCACCAGTACGACCTTGGTTCATTCTGGGTGAAAACAAATGCAGTGAAAGTGTCAAACACCAAATATAAACTCTACTAGTTTAATGTCTAAACGCTGCTCTGTTGGCTCCTGTACATTCAGTTACAGCAAATAAAAAAATTGCATTTTCCTTGAAACACAGAGAGGATAAAAAAGGTAAATGTGGCCACTCGGTGGGGTCGGCAGCAACATATTATAATGCACTATGATGTCGGCTGCTAAAATCTACAAATATAACAAACCGCTCACTCTCCCACACCAAAGTCCACAGAGAAAAACAGCGATTTTAACGTTGGTCCACTGCTCCCACCGTCTGCAAGTGTCATTTTGTAAAAATCTGTGTTTTTTACAAAACAGAAATCCTTTATTCAGATTTACCTCAGTGACACAAAGTGACCACACGAGGCAGCATTAGACTAGCAGCTCCTGTGTCCCCGTGAGCTAAAATCACTGATTTTCTCTATGAGGTTTGGTGGAAGAGGGTGAGCAGTTTAGAAAATGACAGGCACTTGGTTAAACGGTGACATAAAGCAGTAAAAAATATTCCTAAGATATCGTAGACTTAAGCTGACACGTGTTTACGAGGAGAGTGTTTTTTGTTCAGTGGCTGAAAATCTGTTTTCCTTGCGTCCCTGCTTCTGTGAAGCTGACAGCTTGTGTGGTTTCATCACTGGCACAAGCTGCAAACTCCCACTGACATCCGCCCACATGTGGAGCATCATCTCACACATACACACACAAACACACACAAACACACACACACACACACGTCTAACCTCACTGCCCGCTAGTCTCCTCAAGTTTCATTTTCCACTGCAAGTGTTCCAGCTCTTACCTGAGCTGCCATCAGTCCATTCAGGCAGCGTGGTGGTGAGGTGGGGGCGGGGCACACAGATGGACACAGCAGAGGCGGACCAGTGGGTTCATTGGGTTTCACCTCTTGTTCTTTCAGACACAGAGCCCACGGCGCCAGCGTGCATATGGACTCACAACATGACGGAACCATAATCAGCAAAAGCAAGTGTCCTCTGCTCTCTGGTTCACTTCCCTGTGTCCGTGTAGCGTCTCATTTTCACCGTCCGCTGACACTACAACACAAGTGGAAAACATAGAAACACTCTAAATCATCGACAAAGTTGAACGGAGATTTTAAAATTGGTTGTTATTAACGAATAGCAGAGTATCGTCTGCATAGAGTGAAATTTGAATTTCACTTTAGATCTCTACTTTGTAAAGATGAATAATTTGTTGAATTGGTTAGTTATCAATTAGTGATTGATTCATTGTCGGAGCTCTAGTCAAGTCCGTAAAATAACATTGAGAATAACGTGATGCTTCTTTAAAAAGGAAGCATCAAATCATGATGACATTTTATTGTTGAAAAACAACAAAAACTACTTGAAGCATGTCTGTGTGGAGGGTTCATAATCTGCATCAAATTACACGTCGTCTTTCAGGTCCAATATGAAGACCTGAGGGGGGCACTATGTTGAATCAAGCATCCACCAAAGCTAGTTTACACACTAGAACAGAATGTGTTTTGGTAGTTTGTGATTTTTACAGCTGCCTCAAATTGAAATATTTCGACCTCAGAGACGACATTGGTGTGACGCAGTGTAACTGGATTACAATGTGTGGAAACAAAAAATTCCCCCTTCTTCTTTTTCAACAAGGAAATTGTGAGTAACACTAACTTTGTCTTTGTCGTGAAAATACCGTAACAAGTCATCGAGTCTGTTGTGAATCACAGAGAGAACATTCTTGAACGTCCTCCCTCTGTGACGTTAATAATTGAGGACGCGTTCAGTCGAGAGACTAAACGCCACAGCGCGGGACTTTCCCCGCACGCTCTGTCTGATGTTGTAAACAGTTAGCGGAGACGCTGAGGAGCCTCGGCGGAGAGGAAAACCCTGCCAGACGTCAGGTGTCCGGTTCCTGTCGCGTATCATATGAGATCATTAAATATTCACATCTCTACTGTACTGTACTGTGTGTGAGGAGACCTGGAATCAAAAGATCAGCCGCTGAGACACTCTCAGCTCCTGGTTCTGGTTTTGGAGACAGTCGGATGTTTGCTTCAAACCAGGCATGAGAACGAGCTGTAACTTAGCTTAGCTTAACTGAGGCAACTAAGACACCTTAACGTAAAAGTTCACATGGCGACCTCATGCTCAGTTCACCATATCTTGAGAATATGTTTCACATCTTTATCTCGTCAATAAAAGAGGTTTTTCCAACAGGAAACTGACGTCTGTAAACCTCTCACGCTCCCACACCAAAGCCCATGGGGAGAAAATCAGCGATTTTACCACCACACCACACAGGAGTTGTTGTGCTCTGCTGCCTCCATCAGTGAGAGCAAACGTGTTGTTTTTGCGACTTCAGCTTTTGAAATCCTTCGTTTTACCACAGTGACACAAAGTGACCACACGAGGCAGCAGTGGACCAGCAGCTCCTGTTTTCCTATGAGCTAAAAATGTGATGATTTTCTCCATGGGCTTTGGTGTGGGAGAGTGAGTGGTTTTATGAAGCTTGTTGTTGTAATGTAAGCAGGGACACACTGTGTCACCCAGCTCATCACCTGTGACACCATGTGATCTTCATATGTCTCTACAGTAACTTTATGACCCTCCGTCTCTCTCACTTTAAGCACTTGTCCTTCGTTGACCGTGTGTGACCTTCTGTCTCATGGAGAGGAAAAAGAAACATTACAACAACAACAGCCACACGTGAACCAGTCATAAAACTTTAATCGGTGTGTTTCTGTAGTCAACTAAACATTCCTATTATCTCTGGAAAACAACTTTATAACAACACTATATTGAAACGGGAAGTTATTTCCACAAAGATCCTAACAACATTCCATTATTCTGTACATTATGATGCTGTCTAATCATGTTTTATTTCAGATTTTAACGACACTTGTATGAAGAAAAGTGTTAAAATTATTAGTATTATGTCCTATTTGTTAGTCAACCCTCTGCGTGTGTGTGTGTGTGTGTGTGAGAGAGAGTGGGCGTGGCCACTTGTTTATTGTTTACCTGCTCCTTCTTCACAGCTGAGACTCATCAGCAATCAGTAAATTAAATTCTGCGGTTTCCATGTGTCAATGCGATAAAATAACACAAAAATATATATTTAGGTTTGTCCAGTGTACACACACACACACACACACACACAGGTGAGAATGTAAACCTGCCGCTCAGCAGTGAGGAAGTGAGCGTTCACTCGAGGTGTCGTCACCTCGTCTCAGCAAACAAAGCTCTAAAGCAGGCGCTTAAATGATGGATGCACACACACACACACACACACACACACACACACTCTCACACACATTCTTCAGTTACAAAATGCGTGTGTGTGTGTGTGTGTGTGTGTGTTAAAACAGGCAGAAAAACACACTCAAGATCAATTTACAGGTGACTGACACCTGTAATCTCGTGACTGTCCATCATCCATCCAATCAACCATCCATCATCTAATCATTCATCAATTCATTTATCCAACCATCCATCCATCATCCATCTATCTAAGCATCCATCCATCCTCCAATCATTCATCCATCCTCCAATCATCCATCCATCATCATCCATTCATCCAACCATCCATCATCCAATCATCTATCATCCACTCATCCATCCATCCAACCATCCATCATCTAATCATTCATCAATTAATGTATCCAACCATCCATCCATCATCCAGTCATTCATCCATCCATTTATCCAAGCATCCATCCATCCTCCAATCATTCATCCATCCATCCTCTAATCATCCATCATCATCATCCATTCATCCAACCATCCATCATCCAATTATCCATCATCCAATCATTCATCCATTCATTTATCCAATCATTTATCCAACCATCCATCCATCCTTCAATCAATCATTTATCCCTCCATCATCCATTCATCCAATCATTCCTTCATCCATCCTGCACAATGCTAAATGGAATCCAGCCTTTCTTTGTCTTTTAGTGAAACTCAGTTAAAGTTCCATAACAAAACAAGGTCAGAGAAACAATTCACTTTAATTCACTTCATGAGGAAGTCGCTGCTCAGTCAGTGAGAACCTGGTCAAAGTCGCCCTCTGCTGGTCAAACAGTGTAAACACAGATGTAAAGAGGTTGCTCATGTGTGGTTAAAAAAAAGGTGATGAACGAATGAAACGGAAACATTTAAAGGACAGCTCTAGTAGTGCAAGTTAAGAGATAAAAAAGAATAAAAAAAAGAACAAACAACAAAACAGTGCACCAATACCTTCGATAAAAATTAGAAAGGATATGTAAAAAAAAAAAAAAAAAAAAAGTATTTACAGTGGGAGCCAGCAAGGGAAATATGCAGTATATGATAGTGCATACAGTACATTGTACATTGTAAAGCGTAAAGAGTGGATGGATGTTATTTTATATATTGCACTTGGTAAAGGGAGAGGAAATTTGCACGTTTACAATACAGTACATACAATACATACTGTACAACAGGATATTTGTTAAATGTAAAAGAAAAAAGTTGATTGTCAACGTTTTTATTTATCTTTAAATTCCTCATGTAATCTGAAGTTTAGTAAATCTGACGTACGTGTGTGTGTGTGTGTTATACTGAATTTGAATTTCATCGAAACAAAAATAACTTATCCTTAAATTCAAATTTCTTAAAAATGAGGAAAAAAAATTAAAATGTCAGAGGTTAATAATGAGGCAAAAAAACATTTATCATCGGTGTTGACAGGATTCAAATGAGCTGTAACTAAAACTGATAGAGAATAGAGAAAGTCAGTGATTTTATCTCACAGGGAAACAGGAGCTGCTGATCTACTGCTGCCTCCATCAGTAAATTCAAATGTGTTATTTTTGTGACTTCGGCTTCAAAAAGCCTTTGTTCAGATTTAACTCAGTGACACAATGTGACCACACGAGGCAGCAGTAGACCAACAGCTGTGGAGTTTCCCTGTGTCCCTGTGAGCTAAAATCACTGATTTTCTCTGTGGGAGATTGAGCGGTTCACAAACTTCAGTTTCCTGTTGGAAAAGTGTGTCTGACAGTGACATAAAGACTTGAACGTGTTAATTAGACTTTTCTAGTTGCATTTTTCTAACCTGAAACGATTCATGTGGATGTTTACAGTAAATTGCTGCAGGTTTCTGAATCTTTTTTTTTTTTTAAAATCACAAATTGTTTTAAAATGACAGCTTTTTACTTTCTCACTTCAGTGAATACATATATAGTGCTGTGCAGTCATTTTTCTGCAGTAATACCATATTTTAATATACAAATTACACTTGAAAGTGACTTTAAAGGAGTTTTAAGTCTCTAAAAATGAAAATGATGTCATTTTATGCCTGCGAAACGCCAAATATGATTTTAATGTAATATCACTGCAATTAAAGATCAGTTGTTTTCCCCCCTCAGATGTGAGTAATGTTTATTTAAGCTGTTTTCTGTCAAAGCCGCAGAAAAATCATCAATTATAAATGACATAATTAATAATATTATAACAATCCATTTTCTACTGTTTGTAATGTTTGGACATTTATAAAATGATAATTATGGCAAACCCTGACTCATAAGTCGTTTTATTCCGTCTTCCTGTGGACGAGTTATGCAGGTTTGAGGCTCATTTACCTTTTCTGACGTGTGACTGCGCTTCAGTGGAAGTTCATTTGTTTGGTCCACGCAGCAAAATGTCCCAACATGCAAAAGGAGAAGCCACAGCTCCTGTGTCCACCTGTCGGGTTTGAAGACGAGGAAAGCGAGACAACATTGGTAAGTTACTCATTATTATTATTATCATCATCATCATCATCAGGTGATGTGAAAATCATACACAAGTTACACCACAGCTCTTTTATCATGAATAAAAAAAGGTTAATATAACAACAATAATGTGTTCATTCAATTCGAGATACTGTTTTTTTCAGCAATAACCGAGTCATAATCAAAATGAAGACATGAGACATGGGTTTTAATCTGAAAGAGTGAATTGAAATGTGAATAAAACAGTCAATGACATTTTTACAACATATGGAAATAATGTTGCAAATGTAGATTCTGCTCATTTCAGCAGACGCCGCAAATTCACACGGTGGATGTCAGCGTTGTTTTGAGAACGTGTTCCCGTCTCTGTCTCACTGTTAGAGCTTTCCAACAGGAAACTCAAGTTAATAAACCACTCACTCTCCCACACCAAACCCCATAGAGAAAACCACTGATTTCAACATCACAGCACACAAGAGCTGTTGATCCACTGCTGCCTCCATCACCAAGTTCAAATGTCTTATTTTGTAAATTAACACCAGTGACACAAAGTGACCACACGAGGCAGCAGTAGACCAGCAGCTCCTGTGTCCCAGCCAGCTAAAATCACTGATTTTCTCACCAGCAGGAGGCGCACCCTCTCTCTAAACTGCTCAGTCTTTTGCTATGTGGCTAAAATCACTGGCACTCATTTGTTTTATTCTATTTAATTACTTGTTCAGACGAGTCATGACGGACGCATGTTCCATCAACATCACCAACAGCTGTAAGCACAGCGGACAAATCCAGATCTTCACCACCACCTTCTCAATCACCAAAATCGTCCTCGTCCTTCCTCTCTACGCCCTCGTCATCTTCGTGGGTCTCCAACGCCAGCGACTGCAGCGCGCCGACGCTTCCGTGAGCCACTCTGACTTCTTCACGTACAACATGGTCGCCGTGGAGATGATGAGCCTGCTCGAGTCCATGCTCACCTGCAGTTCGACCTACACCAACTCTTTGTTTCTGGACTGGGGCTCCATGACCATGTTTATGCTCTCCTTCCCTGGACTGCTGTATTACCACTGCTTGACCTGCATTGAGCGCTACGTGGCCGTGGTTTTCCCCATCACTTACATGAACCTGCGGAGAAGGAACACCGTCAGAATCATACGTATCAGCACTGTGGCTGGTTGTCTGATCGGCACTGGATTTGCCATGGTCGCGATCTTCTCCATCGTCTGTTCAATTCATAACTTTTTGATCTCTGTCTTATTCATCACCTTGACCGTGGTCTCCTTCTGCAGCGTCTCAGTTCTCTACGCTCTCAAACGTCCAGGGCCGGGGGCCGGGGACCGGGCTGACCAGTCGAAACGGAGAGCCTTCTACACCATCACGGCCATCTTTGGAGCCCTTGGGATGTGGATGACGGGGATGCTGATTAACTTTGTCATGATTCTCTTTGGTGGTGAATTTTATGAGAACCACTCCTGTTTGATCTTTGTGTCGACTTTGATCTGCTCTCTGCCGTCCAGTCTGGTGTTGCCACTGCTGTTTCTGCACAGAGCGGGAAAACTGCCGTGTTTCACGTACAGTGCTGAATAGAAGCAGTCGAGGTCCAACCCAGAACTCGGCATCACAGGTGGAATCAACAACTCCTGAGTGCTGTGATGTTAAAATCACTCATTCTCTCTATGGACTCTCACTGTTAGACAGACTTTTCAAACAGGAAACTGAAGTCTGTAAACCACTCACTCTCCCACACCAAACCCCATAGAGAAAATCATTTTTTTTAGCTCGCGGGGACACAGGAGCTGCTGGTCTGCTGCTGCCTCGTGTGGTCACTTCGTGTCACTGGTGGTAATTTAAACGAACGTTTTTGAATGCCTAATTCACAAAATAAGACATTTGAAGTTAGTGATGGAGGCAGCAGTGGATCAACAACTCCTGTGTGCAGTGATGCTAAAATCACTGATTTTCTCTATGGGCTTTGGTGTGGGAGAGTGAGTCAGTAGTGCTGACTTTATCAACAATACTCACATTTCTTTTTACAATTACTTTGAGAAGAGAAAACATGTCCAGTATATGCATATACATATAAAGGCATGAAAATTATATCAGAGTAGTCATAAAATCACATAAAATCTCAATTTGTCTTTAAATGAGCTGAATTATTATATTTCCATACATTATTTCTTCTGGTGGTCATAGACATGTTTATACACACCTTTACTGTATATACTGTACAGGCATTCGCTGAATTACCATGTGTTTTAAAATGCAAATGTATATTTGCACTTGGAACTTGGACAGAAGTGGCGCGAGGCTGCATTTCGAGGACGGAGTCGCGTCTGTGAGGCTGAAACTCAATCAAACGCAAAATGCAATATACAGGTTTGGGTTTTTTATTATTGTTATTTTATCCTGTGAAACTGACGTCTGTTCACAGTAGAACAGACGAATAATTCCATAGTTGTGTGTCGGGTTTTTTATCTCTATCGTACAAACACTGAGATGTGAGGTCTATAATCACTTTAAATGTATGAATTATTTCTCTCTTTAAAATGTTTTAAACCAACTGTTTTTTTCATTTTTATTTAGAAGAAAAAACATCTACCTTTAGTTCACTTGTCCATCTTTGAACTTACCTTTAATAATTGCAATAGTATTTATTACAATATTAATCAATTAAAAAAGAAGAAGCTATAATTGTGATAGTAATGTAGCAATAATGTTTTAGGCCACGTTGTCAACAAATTTAATCAGAAATAATATTATAATTAACACACTGGAGTAGATTGTTTTAATAAATATAAGTACAATGGCATTATGGGTTTTCCTTTAGGTGACATGAAGAAATTGGGGCTTTAAATTAAAAACAAGGCTTTTTATATACACTCATTACATATTTAGTGGGGAAGTACATTGCATTTCCACCTTACTAAATGGCCATTCTGCTGCATTCTTTTATTTTATTACTATTTTTTTTTTTAGTTCTGATTCAGAGGATACAGAAAAAACTAAAGGTGATTTAAATAAACAGGTGTAAAATGTTGTATATGTTGCCGTACATGTGGAGTTGTTTGTGTGCCAAATAAAAGTGTGTTTACTCACTGGTTCCGGAAGCTCAGGGAGTTGTAGGTTGGGCTTTTTAAACCTCAGTCATCTCGGGAAAGAACTCGGGAACTCCTGAACAACCACAAACAAACGCTAATAAACCATCTATCATTTCCTATGAATGTACGTGTTGTGTCCAAAACACTCACTGAGAAAATCATGTTCCTGGAAAGTGCAGGCATGTTGCTGTGTCACTAATAAATTAAAAAGTCTTTGACACACACACACACACAAAACTTCACCTATACGCTAAGTAGCAACAACAGCTAGCATACACGTCCACAAATGTGAATAAAATCACTGAAATTTACTATAAATATCCACATTGTTATGTTGTGTCCATAATTAGTTAGCTGTAAAAAAACAGCTTCAAGGTACAACCCTGTGTCATACTAATTAGCATCATCAGCGAACTAACACTGCAACAAACACCAATTTGGACTCTCGATCATTTACTCTATATGTCATGTGACTTTACATCGTTAATATTCATCATGTTGTGTTCATATACTCACTCAGAAAATCATCCAGAAGCTTGTTAGCTGCCAGCATTTAAAATGGCAAATGTGAAGTTCAGTCAAATGACTAAACTACAAGTGGATTTTTTTAAATTATCTTTCACTAACAATAGACGGTGCTCAAAGTCAAGTCATATAAATTAGCTACCGCGTATGCTAAGTAGCAACGCAACCATGAATAGGAATAAAATTGCCATCACTTTACATTTACTTAATCATGTTGTGTCCAGTGTCCATCACACAGCCTATCATCATGCTAACTAGCACTGTCAGCTAACATACACAGCCACAAACACCAATTTGTACACTCAGTCATTTACTATATATTGTTTATATGTATCATGTTGTGTCCATACTCACTTTTTACTCTGGTACCATACCACACAGAAGAGGACAAGCAGCTTGTTAGCTGCTAGCATTTAAAATGGCTGCTGTGAAGTTCAGTCGATAACTAACTGTAAAACTGCTTCAAACTACAACTCACACTCATGTACTAACATGGTCACATTATATAATTAAAAAGAATATATATATTTCACTACCAATAGAGGTTGTTGCGAGCATCTTTGTGGGCATTAAAGCCCTGCTGTAAACTCTTCATTTACAAACACAACATCTCGTAAATTAGCCACCATATATGCTAACTAGCAACATCAGTTAGCAAATGAAGCAATAAATACAATATTGGGTTAGGTCATTTACTATAATCATGTTGTGTATATATCAAAATGACAAAAACAATGTTTGCAACACACACACACACACACTCTTTGTGCATCTTGTACCCCATTATGAAGGAGAATAACTAAGCTAACTAGCTAGCTGGTCAGTCACTGACTGTCAAACAGCTTGTGCAAGTCACTGTGATGCTAACTAGCAATGTCAGCTAACAAACACAGCCAAAAAACAATGAACTTGATGTAATTTAGTAAAACATCCATATTTTTAATATTCCTCATTCAATACTCACTGAGAAAAGCATGTACATGTACCCAAAGGTGGAGGCTAAGAAGCCAAGATAGTAAAATACGACATTTTAAACACAACAGCTAGCTAGCTGCATACTGATGTTCACTGACACCCTGTATTTACATGCTTTGCTTTACTTTTAATGTCCAACCCTCACATGCCATTTTATTAGATACACCTGTTCAACACTGTGCAGGAAACATAGTGGTGCCTTAAGGGAAGTTTGTTTAATTTTGCAGTCACAAACGCACACATTTATTTTATTCCATTTGTTGCATGATTGTTGATTTAACACATTTTTCTTTGTCTGGGTTTACCTTCCTGGACTGGTTCCCGGTTTGGCCAAAAGATGAGATTGAGGGCGGAGCCTGGCTAAATACAGAGGCCCTGGAATTGGACCTAACCAAGATCTAACATGCATGGGGGGGATTTATCATGTTCTTTTATTGAGAGTGGTTATTGTGTGTATTTGGTTTCCCCTCTGATTTTAAAATGGTCTGATCACTCAGTATATATGTTCCCCCTTTGTCAGGTCAGTTTGTTGAGTTAAGTGTAAAGAGAGTTAAGAGAAAATGTGGCCAGATGATCAGGCCCCTTCTTGTTTTAGGCTACTTTGAACTGATCATCCGGCCAAATTAACCTGAAGTGTGAGGGATTAAAGGATGGGATTTTAACATCATCACTGTGCCCCTGGGCACAGACAGGACAGGCTCCACCAACCCTCGGGCCGGGTAGGCCCGTTCAGTAATCCACCCTCGACAACAGACATCCTAGTAAATTGGTAGAATTTGAAGGTTCAACCGTAAAACACCTTCTGACTATTTTAACTCCTGGTGACAATCAACACTGACGCTTAGCAACCAGCGTGAGTGACTGGAATTTAAATTTCATGTCTTTATTTTTTCCTCTTCCAGATATTTTGTGTTTCCCCGCCAACAACTCCCTTGATCCGTCTCTGTCCTTATTATTGGTGTGCCTCTCCTCCTTGGAAATGAACTTGTTTGCCATCACTTTCATCTTCCTCCTCCTCCCATTCTGCCTCCTCATCCTCTACCTGGGCTTCCAGCGATGGCGTTCCTCCGCTGCGACAGCGGCAACATCTGTGAGTCACTCTGACATGTACACCTTCCACTTGGTCTTCATAGAGCTGGTTGCTATCCTCGGGTGGGTCGTCTACCTCTTCAGCATCTACACTTCAAGATGCCCCATGACATACAGAAGTTTCTATTCCGTAACGTTCAACATAATGGGGGAGATGTGTTTTCAGAACCTCACCTGTTTGGAGCATTACCTGGCTGTGGTCCATCCCATCACCTACCTTAACCTGAAAACACAGCGAGGGATTCGAATCAGAAAAATCGCCATTGTGTGCATTTGGGTTTTTTCCTTTGTGTCAATATATCTGGTGATCCTTAACCCCTACATATATGCTGTGTGTTTATCAAGTCTGTCCTTAATCTCCGTTACCTTCTTCAGCCTCTCCGTACTCCACGTTCTGATTCGTCCAGGACCTGGAGAACAGGGCGGTGACCGGGAGATGGTGCACCGGACAAAGCAAAGGGCATTCTACACCATTGTTGCCGTTCTGGCTCTGCTGCTGTTGAAGTTTGTCGGGCATTTCCTGTTTTCCTCAGTGGGTCTCGGAGAAACGGAACTCTGTGTGGCGTTCATGGTTGAATTATGGTTATCTCTTCCTTCTAGTCTGTTGTTGCCGATTCTGTTTCTGCTCAGGGTGGGAAAAATTGTGTGTTGTAAGAAAAGGGCGATTAGATCAGAGTAGCAGGAATGACATAAAGAAAACTGTGTTTCCATCATGGTACAGTACAGTTTGGAATGGTAAAGTCCTGGGTCAGGCTTGCATTTCGACTGAGAGCAGTACCTTGGTGGGCAGGGGATGTGGGCTGTGTATATGAGAATATGCCGCAGGCTTTTGCCTTAACGTCCATGGGATTTTTACACCGAAAATGTTTCAGTCACCCAATCAGCCGACTGTCTGGTTTGGAATGGTTAAGCCCTGGCTCAGGCCTGCTTTTTTAACTGAGAACACTACCTCGACTTGGTTGGCGCTGTGCTAGATGACTGTGTCAGCGAGAGGCGCATCGTGGCGTTGTAGTTGTGCGCCAGAAACAAATGACGACCTCAAACACGACACAATGGACAACAATTGCACTGTTTGTTGCTGTTTTCTACAGTAAGACGCCAAGCTTTTTTTGAGAATCAAATGTGTACGTTGAAGAAATACCAAATGCAAGAGATTGATGCTTTGATGTCGCCCAATCATCTTACTGTCATGGCTCTAGCTCCACCCATACCGTACTTTACCATGACTCTGGTATCTTAATAATCAAAATATGTTAAAGTGTGATTTTTTTAGTTTTTTAAGTGTAGGTTGACAGACTTTTCCAAAAGAATACTGACATTTGTAAACCACTCACTCTCCCACACCAAACCCCATAGACAAAATCATTGATTTTAACATCACAGCACACAGGAGTTGTAAGTTCAAATGTCCTATTTTGTAAAATTCGGCATTAAAAATCCTTCTTTCAAATTAACCTCAATGACATAAAGTGACCACACGAGGCAGCAGTAGACCAGCAGCCCCCGTGTCCATGCGATCTTAAATCACTGATTTTCTCAATGGACTTTGGTGTGGGAGAGTGAACGGTTTACAAACTTCAGTTTTAACAGTGAGATAAAGATGTGAACATTTAAGATATCGTAGACATATGTGGCTTTAGATCTTTACAAGTTAAACTTAGAATAGAATCTGATTGTTCTCAGTTTCTTGGGGGAAAAAGGCCTGTCATGTCATTATATTTGCATAAAAACAAAAGTGTGATTTGAATATTTTTATTTTAAATAACTTTACATCAGCAAAAGCAAAAACTGTCATTTCCTATATATTGTGTGTCAGAGAATGTTACTTTTAAATGTTACATTAAACTACAAAATACTTATAATACTTATAATGTACTCTGAAGTACTTTTTCTATGACTAAAAATAAAAACCCCTTTGTGACTTCATGTGCATGTTTTTTATGGTCAAGGCACTCGTTAAATAGATTTACTCTGCAAATAAACCACTGAGAATTGAAATGTCTGGTTCATTGTTACATTAAAACCAACCCAACAACATTTATACATTGCACTGTAAAAACTTACAGTTTCAGACTGTAATGTGTTTTAAAACAAAGAAATACAGGTCAAAAATAAACAAAACTGGCCCTAAATGTACTTAATTTAAACAGAAATTAAGAATCCATACCTTTTAGAATTTCTTATATTTGCACTAAAATCAATCTGTGATTGTGAATTTTACATAAGAGCAAATTATTTTAAGCTTGTTAACAGGTAATTAAAGCAAAAAGAGGCTGTGAAATCGTATTAGGACAAAGTTGGATACTTTTTTGTATATTTTTATTAGTTAAAAACTTGTACACTAAAAACTCGTGAAAGACTTTACATTTTAAGCAAAAACAAACAAATGAAGCGGAAAAAAACAAAATTTCAAGATCTGTATTTCAAATACAAGCTATGGGAAAAAAAACACATTCTATTACATTTCGGTCTTTATTAAATGAAGTCACGTTTTAAGAGTATGTCCATAAAGCAGAATTGTTCCACTTTACCAAGTCCATTAAAGTTTGTGTGTTTTACAGTATTTAAATGAACTGAATCATAAAACCAGACTTTATTCAAATGTGATAGTCATCGGGCTCAGAGCACCTGTCTGTCATTCATCAAAACTCTCCCACACCAAAGTCCACAGAGAAAATCAGTGATTGATTACTTGATTACTGCTGCCTCGTGTGGTCACTTTGTGTCACTGAGGTAAATCTGAACAAAGGTTTTTAAACCCACAAAAAAAAGTCACAAAATAAGACATTTGAACTTAGTGATGGAGGCACCGGCGAATCAACTCCTGTGTGCTGCCAAAATGGTGCTGTTTTGTTTGCAGCTACCGGAGACCTATGGCTGCTCTCGCTCCTCTGATCCGACAGTGTCGTATTTGAAACAGGGCAGTTTTCCTGCGCGGTGCAGAAACAGTAGCGGCAGAACATAACTGCAAGGCAAACAGAACCAGATCTGCGACAACAGAACTGTGCAGTTGTTTTTCAATGTCGCTGAGAGCAAAATGCAACACAGCGTCCCGCTCAACCTCAACAGCACCACTCCGGTTATCACCATGATGGTGTGGAAGGCCCTCCTCTTCAACCGGTCTGCCCTCTTCCCTGTCCCCGCCCCGGGACCTGGGCGAATCAGAGCAAGGAGAACAGCGAGACTAAAAAACGAGGTGGCAGCGACAGAGAAGATCAGGATGGCGATGATCGGGATGGCGGGTACAACGGGGCTGTACGTGTGCATTAACCACAGCCATCCACAGCTGATACCCCAAACCAACCCAGTGCTAACGTTTCGGAGTTTCACCCCGCCAGATATTCGCAAACTCAGGTAGAAGACAGGATGAATGACAGCCAGGTAGCGCTCGAGGCAGGTGAGCACGTGGAACAAGCTCTGTGCAGGTATGAGGATGAAGAGGAGATAATTCCCCACCAGCTTGATCTTCAGAATGTAAGCGTAGGCGCCGCCAAGGTAAAAGCAGCAGCCCAGCACAGCGAACACCTCGATGAGGATGATGTTGTATGCGAAGAAGTCTGTGTTGCTCGTCGCCACCGGGTGGCGTCCACGGCATTTCTGCAGCCCCAGGTGAAGGATGAAGACGCTGAGGGGGAGGAAGACGAGGAGGTAGGTGCACGACGCGGCGGCAAACAAGTGCGTGCCGAGCGTGACCTCAGAGCAGGTGAGGATCAGAGCCAAGGAGGGCGGGGGAGGGTGGAGCGACAGGTTAGAGGAGGGCGGGAGGGACGAGTTCAGGAACATGTTTGGTTCAATTCGAGGGAGAGGCTTCACAAGGGGAAGTGATGGGGAGAAGGAGAAAATGTTGATTTCACACCGGTCGACCTGCTGAATAAAATCTACGTCAGCTTATGTCTACGACGTCTTAGGAACATGTTCACGTCTTTATCTGACAGTTACACAGACTTTTCCAACAGGAAACTCAAGTTTGTAAACCACTCACTCTCCCACACCAAACCCCACAGCACACAGGAGTTGTTGATCCACTGCTGCCTCCATCACTAAGTTCTAATGTGTTATTTTAGTGAGTTCAGCATTTGAATATTTTACTTAGACTTACCTCAGTGACACAAAGTGACCACACGAGGCAGCAGTAGACCGGCAGCTCCTGTGTCCCCGCGAGCTAAACTGATTTTGTCACTGATTTTCTCTATGGACTTTGTTGTGGGAGAGTGAGTGGTTTACAAACTTCAGTTTCCTGTAGGAAAACTCTGTCTGACAGTGAGATAAAGACTTGAATATAATCCTAAAATAGACTTATAGACTTAAGTGGGCGTAGGTTATATCAGTTGGGTTAAATTGCCTGATCATCAGTGCCTCAAACAACCACACTTTTACCAAATACTAGATCAAACTTATAAATCTAATTCTTTACAGGAAGTCTTGTTCCAAACTTAGCAGCTTGTGATGAAGAAAAACAGTCAATTTCTCATATAATCATTTCAGTGTCTCTGACGTATTTAAAAGTCAACATTTTTGGTCATTTTACTCACCGATATTTAGATTCTGATCTCGTTTCCTCTGACTGTGTGAAGCCTCTGGAACCTCAGCCCCACAAATATAGACAAGTTTGTGCGTGAAACAGATCAGGAAAGAGGGTGATGTGAGATTTTTGCATTTTGCAAACTACTAAATTATACCGTTCATGGTGATTTAAATGAATTAGGCAAATTTGCCAACCATGAACTCAAACATCCAGGTCAAGCAAAGAGAGTGTTTATGAAAGAAAAGATTAAATGATTATACGCATAAGTCACATTCAACATTTTCATATCCAAAATATATTTCAATGAACATTTCAAAGTCAAAGTCAACAAAGACTTATGTGGACTCAAATAAACCCGGTTCATCGTGCATCCAAGAAGCTCAACAAAAGTGTAAATAAAATAAAAACAAACAATCTTTTTTTATTTTAGCTGCTATAGTTAGCATTTATCTGTAAACATAATCAACAAAGAGGGTCATCATTAACAATGTTGGATAAGATTACAGAGGTGCATCATACAGTATAGTTCAAATATTGCCGAGTCATTTTTGAAGCTAATGTTGACGTTAGCAGCAGCTCGACACACACTAGCTAACGTGGGATGTAGCAAAACAATCAACATCAAACGTGTTGTAAGTCAGAGAAAAGTCATGTATCGCACACACACCTGATAATAGTGAAAATATGAATATAAATTAACATTTAACAACTAAAAACTGCTGTGTCGTCTAAAAAACCCTAAATACAACATTTTAAACCAGCCAAGCTTACATAAGCTAAGCTAGTTGGCTAGTTTCAGCTAGCAAAATCGACCCATTGTCTTTTACAGGAAATGATAAATGGAGCTAGTGGAAAAAAAATAAAACAACATTTTAAACCAGACAAGCTAAGCTAGTTGGCTAGTCACAGCTCACAAATTCTACCCTTTGTCTTTGATAGAAGACGTTAAATGGAGTTAGCTAAAGAGAAAAAACTAAACGTTACCTATTAAACCAACCAAGCTAACATAAGCTAAGCTAGTTGGCTAGTCACAGCTCACAAATTCTACCCTTTGTCTTTGATAGAAGACGTTAAATGGAGTAAGCTAAAGAGAAAAAACTAAACGTTACCTATTAAACCAACCAAGCTAACATAAGCTAAGCTAGTTGGCTAATTTCAGCTGGAAGAAATCTGCGTTAACACATTGGATAGATTTTATTTATATTTATATTTCTCTTTTGGAAATAATTGTAATAATAATTTTAGTTGTTTTTTGCTCTTGCGTTCAAATTCCTGGTCTTGCGTAAGCCCGTGGTTCTCAATCTGTGGGTACGCAAGCTTCCTATGGTACTTAAAATAAAAAGCTATACCTGGAAATAAAGCTGATTCTGATTCTCTTTGACAGGTGTCACAAATGACAATTTCACAAACGGAGCCAATATGGAAGTCACCATCACGTTCGCTGTTCAGTCAGATTGTTGAGGTGTTTTCCACAGCGCAGTTTTCCTGCTCTGAGCAGAAAGAGCAGCGGTAAGACCAGATCACTGGGCAGACAGGACCAGAACAGACACATCGAAATCAAACACTGTGCAGCCACGTCAAACACTTGTGCCCCCCTCATGCTAAAGACAAATATGGTCCCTCCAAACTTCAACAACAGGACACACAGTATGGCTATGATGTTATGGAACGCCCTCAGCTTTGACTTATCAACCTGCTGCCGACGTCCAGACATGTCCGCTGGACCTGGACGGATGAGTACAGAGAGGACAGAGAGGCTGCAGAAACAGACGATGAGCAGGACAACGCCTAAGACGCATGAAGACATCACTGTGAACTCCTTCATAGAAAGATACATGGTCAAAGATCCTGCAAAGCTCATGAGCCAAACTATGCCGATGGTCACGTTCCTCATTCTGATCCCCTTCGCGTTCTTCAGACCCATATACGTGACGGGCTTGACGACAGCCAGGTGGCGCTCTACACAGGTCAGGGTGTGAAATAGCATGATTCCACTCAGGTACAGAGAAGAAAGTAAGATTCCCACCACCGCCAACACTGCGGTGTCTGTGTGGACACCAGAAAAGGTGAGGACGGCGCCTGAGCTGCAGATCAGCTCCAAAACGGACGCATGGACGGTGAAGACGTCAGAGTGAGTCAGTGCTGTCGCGGAGGACGGCCGCCGCCAACGCTGGTGACTCAGAAACAGGACCAGGATGTTGAGAGGGAGACGCAGCAGGATGTGGGTGACCATGACCAGGGTGGTGCTTAAAGATCCACCAGCTAAATGCAGGCACTGGAGCTTGTGTTGAAGAGTGTTGTGGGGGAGAAGAGAGGCGTTCCACGAGGAAGAGGAGTTGACCGACATGTCTTTGGATGAGGGTCAGGGATATAAAGAAGAACAGGAAAAGGAAGAGTGTGAAAATGTTATTATAATGTTTGTTTAGTTTTAACTCTGGCATATAAACCAGACCTGGACATTTTACAGCCCATGGGCCACATACGGCCCTTTGGGCATCCCTGTTTGGCCTGCGGTATGTCAGCTTTTATTTTGAAAAGCCTGACGTATGGACGCACGTATCTGCGTCTGTCTGCACAGCGACAGGTGACGCTAGCCAGTTACCCCTGCCCCCCTAAAATGTTGGCTCACGTTAAAAACAGAAAAGTTAATTCTGAATGGCGCGTTTTCAACAAGACATGGACTGCTAAAATATTTCTTTACAGGCGTCAAAGGTAACGCCGTGTGCGTAGTTTGTGGTACACAAGTCGCTGTGTTTAAGGATTACAATCTGAATCGCTACTACGTGAAGTACACAAAGGAGTCGGAGGCAACGTTAAGAACGATGTCCGTGGTACATCAGTGTCTTGGTTTAAGTTCAGGAGTTCTCATTATCTCCCTCCATGTTTATTATCTTATTATCTAACCAGCGAAGCGCCATCACTTGTATGTAAACTCATACACTGTGATTGCAGCATTAGTGTGTGTGTGTGTGTGTAAGCGTGCAGGAGCGCTCTGTGTGGGGGTTGTGGTTGTGTTCGACAATATATTCGCTGCACTACAACACAGTAGTATAGTATAATAGTATTCATTATATAATGTAGTAATTTGATATTTTTTGAGTTGGTTAGTAATTGTGTTTATTGTGTGTTTGTATGCTGCCAAATGTACACCAAAACAATACAATTTACTGCTTTTTTTAGATAAAAGAGATAAAATGAAATTAAAATTAATTCAAATTTGGCCCGGCCCTCAACAGTATTTTTTGTTTCTCATGTGGCCCTTGGGGAAAATAATTGCCCACCCCTGATATAAACCATGTAGTGATTGTTTAATATGTTAATATAACATGACACATTTCAAGATGCAATATAAATAGAAATAGATATATTTATATTTTTAATTAAAAACATACATATTTAATCATTTTAAGGGCCTAATAATCTCCGAACATCTTCAAAATATAAATGTACTTTAATTTCCTCTTGTTAAAGAATAAAATAAGCATGTGATATAGGTTTGTTGAAACACACTCACCTATGCAGGAGCCTCTGATGCGCCTGTGGGCTGATGTCTGCATGTCCAACTGTATATACAGAAGTATAGCTTCTGTTTTGCATGTTGTGTAACCTTTGAACATCACACATTCACTTTGCATCGTCTTCTATATGTGGCCTTGACTTTCCCGCCACTGTAAACACTCTGATTCACAGGAGGAAAAGTAAGGAATTACATTTACTCTTGTTACTGTAAAATAAATAATATTACGTTAACTTAAGTATGTTTTTTCTTTTAGAAATACTGTACTTCACTACGTTTGAAATCACATCCATTACTGAGTAAAAAGGCCTGAATAAGTACATAAATAAATAAATAAAACAAGAAAGAACCTTGTTAAAAAAGCATTTAACTTGACTTGTGCTTTATCAAAAATAGGATGTGGTACTTTTACCTGAGTAGAATATTTCAGTACTCTTTCCCCCTCTACAATGATTTTAAAACTTGAACTCATGACTGTGATGAACACACACAATAACCCTGACGTAGGCTATATATGCAAGAAATATACACACAAATAGAACCAAGTGTCAGTATAGGGTGTATTTATTTTGTTAAGCAAGTACTGAGGATCATCAGGGAGTATAATAAAATAATAATAATAATAACAATAATAATAACAATTATAACAATATACAAGTCAAACAGTCATTTTTTGTAACTAATAAAAAGGAAAATGTTAAATAATTTCATTTTTCAAATGTTTCGGGAGAAAA
The DNA here is from genome assembly GCF_958295425.1 of Solea solea. Classification (NCBI taxonomy): domain Eukaryota; kingdom Metazoa; phylum Chordata; class Actinopteri; order Pleuronectiformes; family Soleidae; genus Solea; species Solea solea. The sequence goes on from NC_081136.1 coordinate 35,258,611, forward strand.
CAAAAATGACGGCTGAAAAACAATGAATTTCATATGCAAAGTACACAAATGTACACAATGTACATATGGACAATATATTTAAATGTTTCCATGTAAATGGACATTTGACAGTCAATAAAGACATATTCAAATAAAGCTGTGTTTATTCTGCGCCGTCTCCACATCACTTTGAAAAAACCTCCCTGATAAACAAAACACTCATATTGTAGCTTAGCATCGAGGTAAGTTTAATAAAAAAAAATTTAAATGTAAACAAGAATTGTTTTCCAAACCCAAATAAGAGTGAAAGTTATTAGCCTCTATAGCTATCATTTATCTGTAAACACATCCAACCAAGACAGAAATAGCATTATTTGCAGATAAAATTATAAATTATAAATTATAAATAACAGTTTTCAAGACTGTTTAAACATTGCTGAGTTCTGAAAGCTATCAGAGTGTACGCTAAGGTTAGCTTCAGCTCCAGCTAATGTAGGCTATAGCAAAAGAATCATCACACGCACACACACAAAAACATGGTAACAGTTGTTATGCTACACAACACAATTCTAAATATTTATTGTGGAGTCATTTTAGGTCTGGAAGGTTTGACATTTTAGTATAACATGTGTGCCGTCGTCAAGATTTTAACAAATCCAAACATACGTTAACACCTAGCAAGCTATATATCTTAGATAGCTTGCTAGTTACAGCTAAAGTTAGCTAAATAAAAACAGTCAGTCAGTCAGTCATCTACCGCTTTATCCTCCACCATCGGGCGATAGGCAGGGTACACCCTGGACAGTTCGCCAGTCCATCGCAGGGCCACACACATAGAGACAAACAACCATTCACTCTCACACCTATGGCCAATTTAGGGTGTCCAATTTACCTAATCCCACATTGCATGTTTTTGGACTGCACACACGGGAGAACATGCAAACTCCATGCAGAAAGGCACTTGTTCCAACTGGGTCTCGAAGCCGGGTCGAGAAATGTATCGCATTTTTAATATTGCGGCCAACTCTTAGCGTTAATTATCACACATCGACTTCATCTGTTGTCAGTAAGTTGCTCGACTGGTTTCCTGTAATTCGAGAACGACTCAGGACTTCATGTTTAAAACCAATTTTGAAACATGATTTTTAAAATCAGGATAACGCAGTTGCTAAATCAACGCAAGGGATGAAATCAATTAGCCTGCGTGAACTCGGTCTGCCAGAGATTTGATTTCACTCAGCACACAAGTCAGGTAAGGACACCATTTTGGCCAACTACAGGATCTCCTAAAAAAGGAACCAATCTCACTAGAGGCGGACTTTATGCGACTTTATGCGATGGCGACAAAGAAGCAGCGTCAAGTAGCTTTTGGATAAATTCAACACGGTGGTTGTGGAAGAGCAGCTGATTCGGCTGTTGCTTCCATTTTAAGTCGTTAGTCGCCGTTGCTCCTAGAAAACTACAACAAGCACAGAGAGATTGTGATCTACATTGGCAGATCATGCCTCTTGGAAGTGGGACGTGACTGCACCCTTTCCAGCACCATACTCGGTACAGTTTGGAAGGGCAAAGTCCTGGGTCAGGCTTGACACAACAGACAACAATGGAGGACATATGGCAGCTCTTTTTTTCCTGCTCGGTTTGTGGCTGTTTGTCTCAACTGTCGTGGGTGGAGTCGGTCTAGCACCGCCCTGACCGTATCATACCATTTTACTCATGGTACTCCATGGGAAGGGTGTCACAGAATGGAACAGTTGGGGCTGGTTATTTTGGAACTATTTTTAATGGAAACGCAAAGACGGCGTAGCGTACTGAACCAAACCGAACCGTTCCACTGCCTTATTGAGTTGCCGGCAAAAAACAAAAGTCTATTTAAGACCAATTCTATTACTAAAACAAAGTCGCCTTTGTGTTCTCTGTTCAGTCAGATTGTTGACGTGTTTTACAACAGCATAGTTTTCCTGCTCTGTGCAGAAAGAGCAGAGGTAAAACCAGATTACTGGGCAGACAGAACCAGAACAGCGATATCCACAGGTAACACTTTTCACTATTACTGAGCACTGGTGTGACATACAGAGCAAAGCAGAGTATATACCCTGCAAACTTCAACAACAGGACACACAATATGATCATGATGGTATGGAACGCCCTCAGCTTTGACTGGTCAACCTGCTGCCGATGTCCAAACCTGTCTGCTGGACGAGGACGGACAAGAGCGCAGAGGACAGAGAGGCTGCAGAAACAGACGACTACGAGGTTGAAGCTTAAGGAAAATAAAGAGATGACTGTGAAGGGAAATATTGTAAGGATCAGTGTCATGCATTCTCCGATACTCATCACCCAAACTGCGCCGATGTTCATGTTCCTTATTCTGATCCCCTTCGCGTTCTTCAGGCCCAGATACGCGATGGGGTGGACGACAGCCAGGTAGCGCTCCACACAGGTCAGAGTGTGAAATAACATGACGCCATTCATGTTTACCATGCTAAGCAAGAGTCCGGCCAGCACCACGTATGGGGTGTGTGTGTAGACACCAGAACTGGTGAGGATGGTCCCCACGATGTTCATCAGCTCCATGATGGACGTGTGGACGATGATGATGTCCGACTGAGCCGCTACCGCGGCGGAGGACGGCCGCCACCACTGCTGATGCGTCAGGTGCAGGACGAGGACGTTGAGAGGGAGGATGACAACGAGGTAGGCGACCGTGATGGCGATGATGTAGGGAGATCCTATTTTCAAACACATGCAGTTGAGCTGTTGATATATCACAATGTCTTCTGGCATTTTGCTGAAGACAAAAATGGGTATGTTGGGCTCACAGAAGAAAGAGTCGTTGGTCTGCATGTCTTTGGACCAAGGGGGAGGGGACAGAAAGATAAAGAGCCAAAACAATGTTATTAAAAGAAGAAACCGTCGACAAAAAAGCAGTAAAATGTGAAACACAAAATATACAGACGGGCAGTTTAAAATGTTATCAACAAAAATACTCTTGACTTTAAATTATGATGATTACAAATAATCTAATGTATATACAGTATGTGTGTGTGTGTGTGTTTGTGTGTGTGTGTGTGCCCTACATTAACAGCATTGGTAATTCATAATCAAAATGTAATAATAATCAAAATCCTTTTTTATGTTTTTGTTAATACAGTAGTATACGTAGATGTTCTGTAAGAGAAATTATATTTTTAATGCTAAAATACACTATAATTATTAGTGTGATCCGTGAAATTTTACTCAAATTTCCTGTCGTACAACAAAAACAATGGGAAAAAATTGCAAAGCACATTATTATTTCTTATTATTTACCTTCATTATTGAATAGAAAGATTTTTTTTTTAGCTCAAATTTCGGTGTTAAAAGGTGAATTCAGTTTGCTATTTGCCAAATAATTAACAGTAAGATTTTTTAAAAGATTTTTGAAAGTTTTCTATATAATATATATATAATGGCAATGTCATAAGTCGTGGCGATCCTCTGTACAAACATGGGTAAATCCATGGCTTTATTAAAATTATTCAACGTGATTAAATATTACTGACACTATATATAATAAACCAAAAAACATTTATATACGTATATATATATATATATATATGATTGTGGACTTTACTGACACATATTAAATGTGATATTGGTTTGTTAAAACACTCACCTGTGCAGGAGACTCCGGTCCGTCTGTGTGCTTTTGTCTCTGTGTTGAACTGTATATACACAACTATAGCTTCTGTTTTGCATGTTGTATAAACATCACACGTTTACTTTGCATCGACTTCTATTTGTGGGCTTCTATTTGCTGTCACTCGTGTAATAATGATAACCTTAATGATAATGATAACAACAATAATAATAATGATGATAATAATCACACTTTGTGAAAATAATAACAGGATTGTGGGTCAGCTACAGTCAATTTCTCTGAACTGTCAACAGTGAAAAACACAAAATAATATTAATTAATGTGTATTTTACAAATGTTTTCTCTACGACATAACACAGCGGCACATATACAAATCAAACAATTGTGAGACACAAGGCGATGTATTTTATGCAAACACATATTTAAATTCTCCATTTAGAAGAGCATTCCACAAAGTCAACAAAGACTGCTGTGTGTTCAACGAAACCTGTGTTTATTCCACTCTAAGCAAAACTCTCTGATAAACAATTATGATTATATATATATGTATATATATATATATATACATTATGTTTATACTGTTACAAATAAATGCAGAGAAAACCTATTTCTTATGTTAGCTGCTAGAGTTAGCATTTGTTTGATAAAAATTATTGCATATTATAAAACATTTATAATTTAAGACCATAGTTTGAACATTGTTAAGTAATTTTATGTCTGGGAGCGATCAGCATGTAGGCTAATGTTAGCTGCAGCTCCAGTAAATGTGGGCAAACTGAATAAACACAACATTTTAAATCATTAAAGCTAACATTATATAAGTTAAATTTAAAGTAAAGAAAATGCTTTGTCTTTGGACAGAAGAAGAGAAAATGGAGTTAGATTGAAAACAACCACACACACACACACACAAAAATATTAGCAAACTATCTTGTAATTAGAGCAAACTAAACATCCCACCTTTTATTAGGAGAAGAAAGTGGAGTTAGCGAAAATAACAAAACAGGAAACACCAAAACCTCCACAACATTTTAAACAATCAAAGCTAACATTAGCTAAGCTAGTTTCAGCTAACAAAATATCCTCATTTTTTTAAGGAGAAGAAAGTGGAGTTAGCTAAAATAACAAAACAACAACAAACTCGACATTTTAAACAATCACATCTAACATCAGTGAATCAATTGTGTTTGCTAATTACAGCCAAAATCAAGATAGCTAATAAACAAAAACTAAAAACACCAACAACCAAAAAAACCCACAACATTTTAAACCTTGAAAGCTAACATTAGATAAGTTAGTTTGCTAGTTTCAGCTAATAAAATATATCCTTGGTCTTTCTCGTAAAATTAGTTAACTAAAGAAAAACAAACAAAAACATTTTAAATTATGAAAGCTAATATTAGCAAAGAGCTAAGAAAATAAACAACAACAACAGCAAAAAAACAAACACGAAAACCAAAACGCTAACATTAGTTAAGTTAGTTTGCTAGTTTCAGCTAACAACATCTATCCTTAGTGTGTTTGGCAGAAATTAACTTCAATTTTAAAAAAAATAATAATTACGATAATATAATTATTGTAGTACGTACACAATCACATGAAATGATGAATCAGTGTCTTACATTAACCCCAGAATGAGCCTTTAATATTTTATCAGGAGCCGGGTCAGCTCTACAGAGGTGGCCATTTTGGATCAATATGTGTGGTCTATGGTGGTCCATTCCTGTTTTTGGTGGTCTATGGTGGGCTATGCTGTTTCATTCTGGTTTATGCTGGTTCATGCTGGTCTATGGTGGTCTATGCTGGTCTATACTGGTCCATGCTGGTCCATGCTGGTCTATGGTGGTCTATTGTAGTCTATGCTGGTTCATGCTGGTCAATGCTGGTCTATGGTGGTCTATGTTGGTGGACCAGGAAACTGTACTGGTCTTTCCAGCATGGCCCTTTAAAGGTGTTATAATAAAGTCACCTTCATGTTCTCTGTTCAGTGTGATTGTTGACGTGTTTTACAACAGCATAGTTTTCGTGCTCTGTGCAGAAAGAGCATAGGTAAGACCAGATTACTGGGCAGACAGAACCAGAACAGCGATATCCACAGATAACACTTTGTAGCTGTGTCCACGACGTGTGTGGTGTACAGAGTAAAGACGAGTATATACCCTCCAAACTTGAACAACAGGAGACACAGTATGACTGTGATGGTATGGAACGCCCTCAGCTTTGACTGGTCAACCTGCTGCCGATGTCCAAACCTGTCTGCCGGACCAGGACGGACAAGAACGCAGAGGACAGAGAGGCTGCAGAAACAGACGACAACCAGGTCGAAGCCTAACATAGATAAAGTGATGGCTATAAAGATTTCCACAGAAAGGAACAGGCTGAAACATCCTCCGAAGCTGATCAGCCAAACTACGCCGATGGTGATGTTCCTCATTCTGATCCCCTTCGCGTTCTTCAGGCCCAGATACATGACGGGGTGGACGACAGCCAGGTGGTGCTCTACACAGGTCAGAACGTGAAATATCATCACTCCAATCAGGTTCATAAGGCAAAGGGCGATTCCCTCTATCACCAACACTGCGGTGTTTGTGTAGACACCAAAACTGGAGAGGACGGATCCGAGGACGCTTATTAGCTCCATGATGGACATGTGGACGTTCAGGAGGTCGGAGTGAGTCATCGTCGTAGTGGAGGGCGACCGCCACCACTGGTAAATCAGATACAGGACGAGGACGTTGAGAGGAAGGACCAGCAGGATGTAGGCGGCCATGACGGCCATTGTGTTGGGCGACTGCGTTCTCATACACAGACACTGGAGCTGCTGATAAAGTATGATGTCAGGTGACCACCAGGAGTAAGGAGGAGGAAGAGGAGCGTTACAGGAGGAAGACGAGTTAACCGACATCTTTGGAAAAAGAACAGAAATATGGAGTAGAAAAACGTGATTATAATATAATGATTATAATCTATACATATATAATATATATAGATGTATAGAGAGAAGTCATAAAATAAGACATTTGAGCTCAGTGACGGAGGCAGCAGTGGATCAACAACTCCTGTGTGCTGTGCTTTCTCTATGGGCTTTGGTGTGGGAGAAAGAGTGGTTTACAAACATCAGTTTCCTGTGGGAAAAAGTCTGTGAGATAAAGTCTTAAAAGACGTATTTTTAAGACATCATAGACTTTAGCTGACATTTTCAAATACAACCACACTTTTAAAAAAACGGCAATTATCTATTTAATATCTCATTTTAGTCTAACTTTATGTCCACATATATATATGTATATACATATACATATACATATATATGTATTTATTTATATACATATATGTATATATTCATATGTATATATTATTTTAATAATAATTATTTTTTGTTTCGGTCCTCCATGCAACACGTGTCAATCCATTTTCTTTAAAAAAAGCTCCTTAACCTACAACAAGTAAGATTGACTAATATAATCCAGAATTATATTGATGTATATATTTTTGTATTCCTGAAAGACGTGCTTGAATTTAAAGTAGTTACAGTCACAATAATAAACTGGTTAAAAGTCACTGACCTGTGCAGGAGGCTCTCATCCGTCTGTGTGCTTGTGTTTGCGTGTTTTACACATGCACTTCTAAAGATATTGTTTTGCATGTTGTGTAACACGTAAACAAACCCTCATTTAACTCTGCATTGTCTTTTATTGATGGCCTTTAATTGCCGTCACTCACGGCTGCAAACCTAAACGCCTATACACTGATTTTAACACTTAGACTATGAATAATAACAATAATCTAGAATGAAAAACAAGAAAACAAACCAATTAATAATAAATAAGACCATATATTTGTAAATGCTTTGTGACAATGATAAAAAAAGGTACCACACCACATACAATGACACAACTTTACATTGAATACAATTGTAATGTGTTAACGAACGTCTATTTTTGAGAATTTCTCATTGTCGTCAGGTTTGTTTACTCAGACAGTTCAGAAAGAATTGACCATGAACAAACAGCAGTGCAGTCGCACCACATTCAAATCTGTACGCAGCCGAATTCTGTGGACAAAACGTCCTCATTCTGTCTTCACGGTTTGACGCGATTCAAATCAGCTGTTGTTTTAAAACAGGTGTTTATTCAAATCAGTGTGACTGACGAGCAGGACACACCTGTATGTGTGTGTGTGTGTGTGTGTGTGTGTGTGTGTGTGTGTGTGTGCGTCAAACTGTTCTGTTTGCCCAAAACTAAAAGTTGATAAAGAAACATTAGTCTGTTGTGTTGATATTCTTCATGTCTTTATTGTGTTGCTTCACAGGTGCTTATTTGCTTTTGTGTAAAAAAAACCCAAAAACAATACAACTCGTATTTTAGCTGCTGTTAGCACATAGCTGCAGTTAAATATAAATATTTTTCTACAGCCAAAAATTCAGTCTATTTAAATTACACAATTTAAATATTTTTAAAAGATTAAATATGTTCTACTCTACACCACACATCACACCACAAAACGACAACATTGGCAGAGAAGGAAAAATGATGTAGTCCTGATGACATTTGAATTACCGACATAAAAAAACATTTGAAAAAGTCAATAAAAACCATGGTATCCAACTAAATCAGTTTAATAGTTTCATCCAACATGGCGGACGTATTTTTCAGTGAAAACCGGCTAAACTGGCGGCAAAACTCCTTTCCAAACAGGAACTGACAGCAACAACATTTCTGACAAAAAAGGTGCAGACTGAAAGTGGCTCCACAGTCAATAACATTCCACATCTATTCTGTCCAATATGCAATATTCATAGCTTAGCAAGCATGTCAGACAAAAAGGAAAGCAACAGTGATAGCTAATGCTACTAAGCTAGAATTGGGTTAGTGGCAGACTTCAAAATGGATTCCAAAATAACTCCAAAATGGATTCCATAAGGACTCCGAAATTGATTCTAAATTGGATTTCAGAAGGACTCCAAAATGTATTCCAAAAATAACTCAAACTGGATTCCAAAGCGACACCAAAACGGATTCTAAAAAGAACTCCAAACAGGACTACAAAACAGTATTGTTTTCGTCAACGATGAAATTATTTTGTTGACGCCCCTTTTTTTCATGATGATGTGAACGAGACGGTGACAAGAGGAACATCTCATGTTTGACAACGAAAACATGACGAGACGTGGGTGAGTTTTCGTTCGTAAATGTCAGTGTGTGGTTTGTCAGACGTTCAGAGTGCACGACATTTCATCTTATTGTGCGCGTAATCTGTCAATCAAAACCTAAAAATGACTTGGTCCATGTTTCAAGACAATTTACGCTCCTCGCCCTGATGACGCGACGTGGTCGGGGCGCACTGAGGTCTGCTCCGATCGACAGTCGCGCCGGGTGCAGACGGGCGGGAGAAGCCGCAGCGAGTGCACATGTCCGCGGCCCCGGGAAGCGGCGAGGTCCGGGCGGGGGTTCGCTGTAAACCACCTTCGCCCTTCCAAGCCGATCTAGAGTCGGTCGCGGCGCACCACCGGCGGAGGAAATTTCATGTCAAACTTATGTGTGACACTGTTGTATGATGAAGTCGGCATCAATTCATGAAAAAAACTGTTGAAAAGTGGGAATATGGAGATTAAAGGTTTCTGCCCAACAGTAATCTCCAATACTTATTGACCTAAATGGATTTGTCAAAAGACTATACTTTTGACAAATTCTTTTTTTTCTTTCTTTTTTTAAATAAAACTGACTAAAACTTTTTTGAGTTTTCGTCGACTAAAATTGGACTAAAACTATCACATATAGAAATGACTAAAACGTGACTAAAACTATCACATATAGAAATGACTAAAACGTGACTAAAACTATCACATATAGAAATGACTAAAACGTGACTAAAAACTATCACATAAAGAAATGACTAAAACGTGACTAAAAACTATCATATAGAAATGACTAAAACGTGACTAAAACTATCACATATAGAAAAGACTAAAACGTGACTAAAACTATCACATATAGAAATGACTAAATCGTGACTTAAACTATCACATATAGAAAAGACTAAAACGTGACTAAAACTATCACATATAGAAAAGACTAAAACGTGACTAAAACTATCACATATAGAAATGACTAAATCGTGACTTAAACTTTCACATATAGAAAAGACTAAAACGTGACTAAAACTATCACATATAGAAATGACTAAAACGTGACTAAAACTATCACATATAGAAAAGACTAAATCGTGACTAAAACTATCACATATAGAAAAGACTAAATCGTGACTAAAACTATCACATAGAAATGACTAAAACGTGACTTAAACTATCACATATAGAAATGACTAAAACGTGACTAAAACTAATAAGCGTTTTAGTCTAAAAGACTAAAACTAAGACTAAATCCAGAATGGCTGCTAAAAACAACACTGCTCAGGTCACTTAGCAGGTCGTTAATATAATGTGTTTCCTGAGTGACACGTTACAGCATCTGGATTCAGTGTCTGGCCGGTTGTCTGGTCCTCTGCAGAAACAGCAGAGGTAACACCAGACTGCTGGGCAGACAGAACCAGAAGGCCACATTGATGGCCAGGCAAGCGCGGAAGTCATTGTATCCGAAGTAACCGAATGTGATATAGCACATCAGAAATCCGACAAACCTGATCATTAGTGTTGCCGTTATGGCCGTGATGGTGTGAAACGCCCTCCGCTTTGACCGATCAACCCTGTTCCTGTCCCCGTCCCCAGGTCCTGGACGAGTGAGAGTCCAGAGGACGGAGAGGCTACAGAAGAAGCTGAAGAACAAGGAGAGCCCGAACCAAACAGAAAACGGGATGAGAGGGTAAAAAGGCATTTGCGTGTGCGCGATAAGAACCCAGACACCACACATGAACCAAACACAGGCGATGCAGATGTTTGTGATCCAGACTCCGCTCGTCCTCTTCAGGTGCAGATAGGTGATGGGGTGAAGGACGGCCAGGTAGCGCTCCATGCAGGTCAGGCAATGAAAGAGATCCTGTCCTGGTAAGACGATGCAGAGGAGGAAAAACCCAGCTAATACCAGCTGTGTGTTGTTTGAGTAGTTACCAATGCAGTAGCTGATGTCTCCTATCAGGCTCAAGGTCTCAATGCCAACAATGTGGAAGGTGAAGAGGTCGGAGGGGCTCGTTGCTGCAGCCGCCGCGTTTGTCCGCTGTTGTCTCCATTGTTGAAGTCCAATGTAGATGACGAGCACGGACAGAGGGAGGATGACGATGGTGTTGGTGACAGTGAAGGCGGCGAAGACCTCTAAGCCTGTGTTGCACATCAGGCATGTTAAAAAAGTGAACGCAGTCTGGCAGTCATTGAGGGCCAAGGACGAGTTGAGGAGCATGACAGCGAAGGTCGAGGGTCACTGAAGAGCAACACAGAAGTGAGAGAAGGAAGAGGTTTGGAGAGACAGGAAATTAAGGGGGTTATGCATGTGTGCCACAAGGTTCATGCTCACTGAAAACAAGCCTGAACCTAATGAAATCATCACATCATCAGTTAGAGTCCACGATGTCTTAAGAACACGTTCACGTCTTTATCTCACTGTTAGACAGACTTTTCAAACAGGAACCAGGTTTACCTTGACCGCAGAGATTCTCTCAGACTTCAGCGCCGCTGCTGCTCGGGCGTCGGCGGCAGTGAATGTGGCACACGACAAATATACGGAACACATTTGTGCCGTACATTTGCATGTAATATGTAAACCAGTACGTATGCATGTATGTATACCAGGGAGTGATGACAGGGAGATGGATTCATGCAGATGCAATGTCAGTGCAACAGTTTTTCAACTGGGATTTGGGGTTTTTAACACGAGACACTTTAATATTTATTTACACTTTATCAGGGTTTTTTAGTGTTAGTGTTTAGTGTTTGAATTGATTGATTGGTGAATTAAAACAATGTTTTTTCTGTCATGCATATCAATATCAGCTGATTTTCAAATGTTTATTGAGATCACCTTTTTTTTGCTTGTGTTACACATTATTATGGTAAAAAATGTTCAGCCTGCAGGACCAATGTTGGCCACTAGATGCCAGCATTGGCCTGTAAATTTATCTCAGTCAGTTGACTCGTCTCATCAGCCTCACTGAATGATGTCATGAGTTAACTGTTTTTTGTTTTGTTTTGTGTTTTTTTGATTTTGTCCCACACCAAACCCCATGGAGAAAATCAGTGATTTTAGCTCAGGGGGACACAGGAGCTGCTGCTTTACTGCTGCCTCGTGTGGTCACTGTGTGTCACTGGGGTAAATCTGAACAGAGGATTTCAAATGCCGAATTGACAAAATAAGACATTTGAACTTAGTGATGGAGGCAGCAGTGGATCAACAACTCCTGTGTGCTGTGATGTTAAAATCACTGATTTTCTCTATGGGGTTTGGTGTGGGAGAGTGAGTGTTTTACAAACTTCAGTTTCCTGTTAAAAATGGTGAGGTTTTTTTGAGATAAAGTGACAAAATTACACTATTTAACACTTGTATTATGATTATATCATTTAAATTAAGCTTCTTCTTTTTTGTAATTACTAATGTTGCCTTTAGATGTAGAGTAAGTTAAAAAGTGCAGTGACATGTTTTTGTGTTTTCTTCTGAAACTTCAGAGAGAAAACTCTCTCTCACACAGACACACACACACACACACACACACACACATTCTAAACATATTCACAGGGGGAGTTTCCTGTCAAGAGGACGAGGAGGAGGAGGAGGGAAAAGTGGGAGGAGAGGAGAGAAGGAATGTCCGAGCTGAAGCCATTGTGTTCTGGAGAGAGAGAGAGAGAGAGAGAGAGAGAGGGAGGGAGGGAGGGAGGGAGGGAGGACAGAGTGACTGCTGGGAAGTATAAACCCTCTCCGAAGGAGGTGTGACCATGACTGTGAGTCGTCGACAGAGGAAAAAGCTCCTTCACTCGTGGATGAAAACTTGCTGATCGATCACTGATCAGATCATCACTTTGAAATCAGCTGATTTTGGATTACTTGATTTTTTGGATCTGATCTGAAGATGTGGGATGGAAGAAGTTTGGAATCTCTGCTGATTTCATGTGGAACTGCTGATTTCTGACTAATCGATTGATCGGCCGGTGAACTGATCTGGTTCGATTGGTCGAGGCTGGGAATCCTCATCCACTGATTGGACGTCCATCAGCTCCTCAGTTCATTGATTGATTGACTGATTGATTAGTGATGAGCGGCGCGGGGGACATGGTTTGCGAAGGCTGGCTGCGAAAATCACCACCGGAGAAAAAGTTACGACGTTACGTGAGTATCACCACGGTAACGACAAACAGTTTGCGTAAAAAAAATATACCTGTGCAGTTTTTTTTAATTAAGTTTATCGCTGTTTACTCCCTCGACTCGTAAAATGAACGTCAAATATCGTAAAGTGGTGAAGCAGCTGTTCAGCGTCGCGACTCCACCTTTTATTTATCGCTTTACTGTTGTTTTTACAAAATAAAAGCTCATGATGTCGGGAGAAAGCGGTGAATCTGTTTGTTTTGTGTTTATTCGCCAGTGTTCGTACATAGTTACTTACTCTGTTTCTAAGAATTATTGTTGCATGTTTAACTACAACAATAGAGGTAGCAGTCGTAGCTAAGGCTCGGGAAGCTGTAGTTTCGTTGTTTTTTTTTTAAAGTCGTAGCTAAGGCGTTGGAAGGTGTAGATGCGAGACAGGTCCGATGTTGGGGTTAAAGTTACGACACGGAAAGTTGTATAGTTACGATCAGACAATTCATAGTTGCGATGAGAGACTTCGTAGTTACGATGAGAGAAGTCGTAGTTTGAATGTTTTAGGGTAGGGTGTGTGGGACTGCAGTGGAAAATGGGTTGATTTTATTTTGAAAGTGTGTCTTAAATCTTACGTAAAAATCCAGTTACTTCTGGAACTATTTAAATCTGCAGCACAGCTTAGAGACACACACACACACACACACACACACACACACACACTCTCTCTCACACACCCTGCAGGCCTTGCCAGTGAGTTGAGCTAATCACATTTCTTTCTTTCTTTCTTTCTTTCTTTCTTTCTTTCTTTCTTTCTTTTTCTTTCTTTCTTTCTTTCTTTCTTGCTACATACATATGTTGTTGTGAGGAAAAGGTCAGGAACTTTAGTTAGAAAGGACTCCATTACCCACAATCCCCTGCTGGTCTGTGAGCACAGCAGTTACTGATGAGGTGATGAGCGGCTGATGTTCAGCAGGTGGAGAGCAAAGACCAGAGACTCAGAGTTTTATGTGTATATATATATATATATATATATATATATATATATATGCAGCGTCTTAACTGCAACAGAGTGTGTGTTGGTGGTGAGTAGTGGGACAAAGTTTGTGTGTGTGTGTGAGAATTATGTAATGAATTAATCGCTCTCAGCTGGGTCTGCTTGGAGGAGCAGGCCTTCCTGAAGATTTGCAAGGTTTGGAAACACACACACACACACACACATTCTTGTACAGCATTCTCAGTGAGGTCATCGTAGACATTATAACCCAGCCCTAACAAAAAAAAAGACACTTTCACTAAATCAATAACAAACCCACTCCCTCTTTCTTCTACTTGTCTTTTTTATTCCCGCTGTTTTTTCTTTCTTCCGCTCTCTAAACTCAAGCTAAACACCAACTTTATGACTAAAACCAGGTCTTAACTGTTAAAATCAGCCTGACCAAGTACCTGACAAAATGTCACTGGACCTGTAACATTTAGCTAAATGCTCACGTTTATGACACTAATGTATTATTATTCATAGATTTTAAAATTAAAAAAAAAAAAATCATAGTTTTTAATGTTTCACGTATGGTTAACATCAATTTTGCAGACGCTTGAGTCGCCCCCTGATGGATGTTGAGAAGACTACAAGGTTTCAGAAACTTCCACGTTAGATATAATCTCTAGACCATGGTGACAATGTTTGGTTTTATATTTGGTTTATATATTACATTGTTTTATTTTAGCATTAGCAGGAAAGGGTAGCGCATTTTAACTTAATGCTAGCTTTAAAAACATTGTTATGTACTTTTCAAATTTTTATTTGTTTTTAATGTTACACATTATGGTTAGCATCAATTTTACATTCGCTTGTGTCGCCCCCTAATGGATGTTGACTAGAATATGAGGTTTCAGTCACCTTCAGGTCATATTCAGTGTCTGACCAATCACGTCACAGCAGCCAAAACAAAGTGAAGTGACACAAAAAGCAGAACCAAAAGTGGATCCTTTAAGGAAACAAGCTGTGATGTTGTTTTACGGCGGGAAATTCCAGCGCCATCAGACTGTATGTGTGGTCAGGTCACATGACCCCAGTTTGGAGAAGACGACGAGGAACTGAAACAGAGTGTAAAATCGCTTTTGTTTATTTTCCTCAGGTCTGTGTTAATTTTGGTTTGGTTTTGGGGGGGAGCAGGAAGGAGGAAGTGCTGTTTTAGATCCATTGTGCCCTCTTCCTGTCGGGGTCAGAGGTCAAGAGAGGAAAGAAAACAAGAAGACAAAAGAAGGTATTTTAGGGATAAAAGGTTAACATTATTGTTTTCTCTTTTTTGATCTGATATCACAATAATTAAAGTGATTTTAATACAAAGCAGGTTGTGGCTCTTCTGACCACTAGACGATTCCTTTAAAAATCTGACAGTAAACAAATAGCTGAACTGTGGAAAAACATTATTTATTATTATGGCTACAAACATATTTTGTTATGACGTGATAAATTTAGCATCAAGAGACGCAGTTGCGATGTTGGTTACATGACAAATATGATTGGAATTCATGTAAATGATGTCGGAAGACGCGGTTACAAGACAGGAAGTCAGGGTTACGATGTCTGAAGTTGTGTTTACGATGTCGGGAGTTATGATTGCGATGTTGTACATCGTAGTTACGGTGTACAAAAGTTGTGTTTGCGATGTGGAAAGTCCTCATGGTTCCAATATAGCTAGTTGGGTGTACAATGTCGGGAGTTGTGATTGCAATGTTGTACGTCGTAGCTGTGGTTTACGAAGTCGTGTTTACCATGTGTGGATGTCATTGTAACACTGTGGGAAGTAGTAGTCGGAAAGTTGGTTACAGTGTTAAAAAGTCATTGTGGTTACGAATTGGACGATGACGTGCTACCATCATGGTCGCTCATATTTTGTTTGTTTGTCAGTTTAGCTAGCTCACGATAATTTCACATTATTTTGAAAACAGGAGGAACTTTAGCGCCTCCTACTGCTTCAAACCAGAGGAAAGAAAGAAAAACTATTTTGCATTGTTTACAGTCGCCGTGCTGCTCTGTCTGTGATCATCACACACACACACACACACACACACACACACACTCTGCCATCCCGGTGCGGCATTTCCTCTTCAGCTATGGCCTCTTCCTGTCCGTGTTTGGAGAGAAATGTTTGGGGAAATGAGCTTGACGGTGTTTAACTGCTGTGTACTTTTATCATAAAACACACGTGTGTGTGTGTGTGTGTGTGTGTGTGTGTGTGTGCTTGCATACTACATGTCATGTAATTTAAACCAATCTTCATGCTCGGTTTCACACCTTTTAGTAACTCACACACACACACACTGTGACTAATGTCTAAAACATGAGGTGTCATTTTGTTGCTCTCTCATGGGGGATGACCTTACCCATAATGCTCAGCACATGACATCATCATCAACCTCAGGTGTGTGTGTGCTTGTTCTTGTATTTGTGGTTTTGTGAGGACCAAAAATTCCTATAAACCATACGGAGTGAGGACATCTTGGCTGGTCCTAACATCTTTAAAGGGCTTTCGAGGTGGCTAAGACCTGGTTTTAGGGCTAGGGTTAGAATTGGTTAGATACTTAGTCATGACGGTTAAGGTAAGGTTAAGGGGCTAGATAATGTCTTTGAGGGTCCGTAATTGACCTCATAATCAAGTCTATAACCTATAAAACTAAAGTGTTGGAGGGTGTAATGAAGATGTTAGCCTGTAGGAGGCGCCAATGAGGCATCAAATCAATGCAAAAAACATGGCATTATCTACAACATTGTGCTAAAGTGCATTAAAACCTCTTTACTTATGTAGTTTTACAACTTACTGTCACTTTTGATCAGCAAAGTTCACCATGCTAGGCAGCTAATGTTAGCAAACTGCCGCTAACATTATGACGGGGACGTAACGTTAGCTCAGTGGCTGCTCTAAAATTATGGTTGTGAGTTTAGCTTCATGTTAGCAACACAAGCTAACAGTATGACAGCCCGAAAAACAACAAAACAAGGAGATGAAGCAAAAACAAAGACGACTTATCTTTGATAGTTAGTTAGTTAGACAGTAAGTCCTACATAAAAAATGTTGCTCTTTCCGGCTAATCTCGAGTTGTCCAATGGTGATTTTCCATTATATAGAGCTAGTACAAGAAGGGCCAAGTTGAGCTGAAACTGTATAATGTAAAAGTCCCACACGTTAGCTCTGTCTTCACCAGACGTTAAATAAATGTCCACAAATAAACATAAAAAATCTTGTTCATAAGTTAAAACTCTGTCTTCCAGGCGTGGAAGCGTCGCTGGTTCGTGCTAAGAAGTGGTCGTCTTAGTGGAGAACCTGATGTCCTTCAGTACTACAAGAACCAACAGTCCCGCCGACCCATCGGAACCATCAACCTGAACCTGTGTGAACAGGTACAACAGATTGTTGGTCTCCATGGTGATGTCACATTGTTATCATGACTGAGCTCACGATCACATCACTGCTCCAAATAAATGTTAACCTTGTTTAGAGTATGTTTGAATAAAGTTTGAATGTGAGCATTTTCTTGCTGCAGTCAGTGTTTCAGTCTTTCTGCCTCTGTCTGTCCAACTGTCCCCCCCGTCCCTCAGGTGGACGCCGGCCTGTCCTTCACCAAGAAGGAACTGGAGAGCAGCTTTGTGTTTGACCTTAAGACAGAGGAGAGGACATGGTACCTGGTGGCCGAGTCTGAGGAGGACATGAACCGCTGGGTGTCGTCCATCTGTCTGCTGTGTGGCTTCAACCCCACTGATGATGGTACGGTCCAATCTATGGATGAGTGGGTGGAGGAGGTATGGATTTAGGTAGCTAGCTAGGTAGTTATTTAGCAAGGGGAGTAGGTTGTTAATTAAGTAGCCTGCAATCTAGGAATGTAAGGGGCAGGTAGGTAGGTGGCTACTTGCTTAGATAGGTATTAATGTACCTAGGTAGATAGCAAGGTAGCTAGCATGGTAGGTAGGTGCTGTGTTTGTTTTCCTCTCAGCTGTAAATTCATATCCTGTAAATGAGAAACCATGAGAATAGACAGTGTTCTTATTTGTTTCAGACAGACCTCCCATCTGTGGCCCTCCCGCCGTCGCCACTGCGATGTCAACCGCCGGCACTGCCGGCATCTCTACGGCAACTGTGTCAGTCCCGCTACCTTATGACCCAGTGAACGTGCGACACCTGGAGCCTGGTGGTCACGTTGAAGAAGACTACCTGTGGCTATCACAGTGTCAGAGTCACATCAGGTGATCACATGCCACGACCAGTTTATAATAATAACAGTTATGATAGTCAACAAAATCATAAATCAATAAACAGATGAATTGTTTTTATTTAAGTAAAACGTTTCCCACAGACTGAAAAAAAAGCAGTTGCAGGTGAATCAGTTTCATGAGTCGCAGGTTTGAACGTGTCTGGGATTAACGGTTGATCTCAGCCTTGATCACGCCCACACTTTTCCAAAACTGTTTGACAGGATGTGAAATGTGAGGTTCAGTGAGGTTCACACATTAGTCTGTAACTCACCTGCAGGTGTCGCTTTGGTGAACTGTTTTTTTAAAGTGGAGATTATTCTTGAGAAATTCCATTTCATATTTTATTTGTTTTTTTGTCTGTGCCCTGTAGCTGCTAATGTCAAATACTGATGCCACAGTCTCTGGCTACACTAGCAATTTAATAGCAACATTGCTAACTGCAGTTACTGTAGCTGCTAACATGAAACATTACATTACATTACAAAGATGCAACAGTAGCTACTAGCATAGCCATGACATGTCAAACACTACCATCAAACACCGATCATTTCACGTGTTGCTACAGTGGCTGCTAGCATAAAACACTGATGTTTTAAGGTGTCGCTGGAGTAACTGCTAGCATCACACACCGATGCTTTGACGTGTCGCTACAGTAGCTGCTAGCATTGTCGGAAGATAAAATGGCTGGTCGTACGATTGTTTTTGGAATGTGGTGTTTGAATGTTTTGCTAAAGACAAAAACAAAACAAACCACTGTTGTGTTGTTCTGAGCATCCCTTTAAACCTTCTTTTCTTGGGTGTCTCCAGTCCTCCTTCAGGATCGTCCACCTCTCTTGACACCGACTACAACGACAGCCTTTGTCCTCCTCCTTCTGCCACATCCTCTTCCTCCTCCAATTCCTCTTCTCCTTCCCTGCTTCCTAACGGCGTTCCTCCTCTGTCCTCCGGCTGTAAGGCGGCTCCGTGGACAGTCCCCTCCATGCCGGGTTCTCTCAGTCAGTCCTTGGATGCCAGCGTGACCTCAGACCCACTGAGGCGGGCCGGAAGACCACGCTGTCACCCGTCTCCTCACCCGAGGAAACACTCTCTGGATTTGCACCTGCGTCCCGTGGTGATTCCTCTCAGCGAGGACGCACACCCTCACCCTGTGTCGTACGGCGGTTACCAGATCCCCCGCCCGGCCTCCACCCCACAACCACCGCACACTCGCCGGCCGTCCGCCACCCCCAGTGTGGACTCCCTAACCCATACAGAGCTCCACGCCTGCGTCCCCACTCTTCCTCCTCCTCCTCCTCGTCCACCGAAGCCCCTGGTGATCGCGGCCCAAGGAGAGACTTGGACTCTGGGGATGGGACCAGCCACGCTCCCCCGCTCCTCCTCCCAGTCAGAGAGGAGGGACGGGTGTGTGGAGGGAGGAGTTCTGCCGAGGAGCAACACTGTCACTGTACCAGGACGCACTCACACAGGTGAGATGGACACGCGTGTCTTGGTAGTTTATTACATTACGCTACACTTTGTTACTTTGCGTGGCCAAATAGCTTTGTTAGCATCGTAGACTGTTAAATGAGACGTATGAGTCTTGGTATTACATTATGCAATACAACACTTACGTTACATGATGCTACGCTTTGTGGTGTTACGTTACAAGACAGTACAACACGGTTATGTTATATCTCATGCTAAAAGAGGCCATATAGCTGTATTTGCTTTAAAGCCTTGCTTCAAAGCCTTGGTAGCCATCTCACGCGTCACCTCATACATTTCTGTGCTGTGTTTTCCAGGTGGCGAGTCGGTCTTCGTCCCTCAGTCTGTGTCTGACAGAGTGAGCATGTTCGAGTTCAGCGACAGCTTCAGCAGCTACTTTGTGAGTGTGAACCTCCTGACGATCAAATTACGGATATCACCAAATGTGAATGTCCGTCCGTGTCCGTCAGCTTCTGATGTCTCTGTCCCTGTCTCACTGTCAGCTGAATAAAGGTCTGGTTCCTCTGAGCAGCGTTTGCCCCGGAGACGACGACGTGGATGAAAACTATGTTCCCATGAGCGCCACCACCACTGAACCTCCTGTGGCTCCAAGGTCGGTCAGATATGATACTGTTTTAAAATGATTAAAAATAAAAAATTTTATCAATCACTTCCATGTCATGTGACCCCTTGGCACCAAGTCAATGACTTATTGTATAGCAACCCCAAAAAAGTCGGAAAAAAATATTTTTTTGGATTAATTGTTCTGAAAAACTGATTTTAGTACCTTAACAGAAGACTCACCTCATAAAGTCTTCAGAACATGTTCACGTCCCAACAGGAAACGGAAGTTTGTAAACCGCTCACTCTCCCACACCAAACCCCATGGAGAGAATCAGTGATTTTAGCTTGCGGGGACACAGGAGCTGCTGGTCTGCGTAAAAAAGAAAACAAAGGTTTTCAAACACTGAATTCACAAAAATAAGACATTTGAACTTAGTGTGGAGGCAGCAGTAGATCAACAACTCCTGTGTGCTGTGATGTTAAAATCACTGCTTTTCTCTATGGTGTGGGAGAGTGAGCAGTTTATCGTAGCCTGAAACTGATCAGCCGGACTATTCCTTTAAAGTGAGCCACTCACATGTGGTCTTGTCTTCCAGAGCTCCTCCCCCTCCACCTTCTGACTCCTGCGTCCAACTCCACGATGGCACCTACGTCCCGATGACCCCCGTGACCTCTGGCACGGTCACAGGTGACCCGGCGTCTCTGGGGAGGCAAGTGCCGCCACCCGTCCACATGGGCTTCCGTACATCCCCGCTAACTCCCGCCACTCCCGCTTCCCCACTGCTACGCAGGAACACCACGACCCCAGGGTGCGAGGCCACGCCCCCTCCCATCCACCGCAACCTGAAACCACAACGCAAAGGTGAATATGAACACGTCACACGTCTACGAAGAAGAAGAAGCGCTGAATTATCTGAATTTCTGAGATCGTAACTTCACAATTTTCTGCGTCATGACCACGATCTCTCTCTCTCTCTCTCTCTCTCTCTCTCTCTCTCTCTCTCTCTCTCTCTCTCTCGCCCAGTTAAGCCACCCCCCCTGGACATGTCGGCGGTGCAGCAGGACTGGCAGGAAGTCCCGCCCCCTGTACGCTCACCTGTCACCAGAACCTTCACACGAGAGTAAGCTGCAGTGTGTGTGTGTGTGTGATGTATTTAAAGCTCTGTCAGCGATCTGCTGCCCCCGTGTGGTGGTGAGGGAGAACTGCAATGGATGTTGTAATAAAAGTCGATTTACAAAATCTTTGTTTATAAATGAAAGAATTGAGATAAAAAAAAAACATCTTTTAAATGATTTGTCCTGATTTTTCACTGTTTTCTGTCTAAATCATCATAAATCTGCATCGTCATCTCCTCTACTTTTTTTTTTCATTATCTGTTAATCTGCCGACTCATCAGTGTGTCACGTCTTGTCTCTCGGTCAAAAAATATTCAGTTTAAACAAGATTTATGTGGATTTTTTCACTTAAATCTCTCTGATCAGTTAATCTGTGTGTGTGCGTGTGTGTGTGTGTGTGTGTGTGTGTGTGTGTGTGTGTGTGTGTGTGTCAGTCTGTCCTCCCGTCCCTCAGTCACACCGGGCTCGTCTCACAGCTCGTCACCGTCCTCCGACTCTGACGACCCCGACGAAAACTACGTTGCCATGACGACCTCCAGTCTCAGTGTCAGTGCGGGAGAGCAGGTGAGCGATCGAAGACTCCGCCCACTCTGTTACCTGAAGTTTGTAAACCACTCACTCTCCCACACCAAACCCCATAGAGAAAACCAGTGATTTTAACATCACAGCACACAGGAGTTGTTGATCCACTGCTGCCTCCGTCACTAAGTTCAAATGTCTTATTTCAGTGAATTTGGCTTTTGAAATCCTGCAATCCGATTCACTTCAGTGACACAAAGTGACCACACGAGGCAGCAGTAGACCAGTCTCTGTGAGCAGCTCCTGTGACCCTGTGAGCTAAAATCATTGACTTTCTCTATGGGGTTTGGTGTGGGAGAGTGAGTGGTTTACAAACTTCCTGCCTCTCTGCTGCCCTCAAGTGGCCACACAACTGTTACTACAGGTTCAAAATATCTACATGTCCACAGTTTTCAACTTTTATTGTTAAAAATTTGAAACTTTTTTTTCATAATATTTTCTTATTCTTATTGCGTGTGTGTGTGTGCGCGCACAGTCTCTCAGGCTCATGATGCACAGGGCCTCAGAGGGCGGAGTCAGCAGCCCGTTGCTACGGCGAGCCAGAGGCGACAAACAGGTCGAGTACCTGGACCTCGACCTCCACACTGGGCGATCGACATCGAGACAAGTAACCTCTCTCTCTCC
This sequence comes from Solea solea, assembly GCF_958295425.1. NCBI lineage: Eukaryota > Metazoa > Chordata > Actinopteri > Pleuronectiformes > Soleidae > Solea > Solea solea. The sequence continues at coordinate 35,281,070 of NC_081136.1, forward strand.
CTCTCTATTTCCAACACTCTTTTTTAGCCACTAGAGGGCAACAACTCACTCATCTTCTCACACCTGTGTTAGCTCATATTTAGCTTCATTATTCCTTCTGATGCTTTTTAATGTTTACAATTGTCCAGTTTTTGGATAACTGAGTAAATTGGCTGGCTGTATAAAGTCTGTACTGACTGTGCAGGGAGCGCCCCCTGCTGCTGAGAACCAGAATGACTTAGCTCATTGAATCTATGTTGACTTACGTCTACAATATCTTAGGAATGTTTTTTTACGACTTTCTTTTCGCTGTTACGCGGCCTTTACTGACAGGAAACAGGAAAGTTTGTGTCACTTTGTGAACCGCTCACTCTCCCACACCAAACCCCATAGAGATAATCGATAATTTTAACATCACAGCACACAGGAGTTGTTGATCCACTGCTGCATCTGTCAGTCATTCCTCCAGTGTTATTTTGTGAATTCAGCATATAAAAGACTTTGTTCAGTTTCACCCCAGTGACACAAAGTGACCACACGAGGCAGCAGTAGACCAGCAGCTCCTGTGTCCCCACGAGCCAAAATCACAGATTTTCTCTATGGGGTTTGGTGTGGGAGAGTGAGTGCTTTACAAACTTCAGTTTCCTGTTGGAAAAGTCTGTCTCACAGTGAGATAAAAGACGTGAACGTGTTCTTAAGACATCGTAGACGGCACGTTTGACTTGTGCTTAACAATTTGTCGGGAAATCCCGTTTTTCCTTTTGCAGAAACGCTGCACGGCTGAAGGCGGCGACGGTGGCCGGCAGGTGGACGCTCATGAGGAGCGAGCGCGCACTCATCGCACGCGCGTGGATTACGTGGTGGTGGACCCGAAAAGAACCAAGGCGCTGAGGAACACCAGGGAAGCATGGCATGATGGGAGAATGTCCACGGAGAAGGAAAAGTTTTAGGCGCCGCGTGTTCCAGGGTCGTGACCCCAGTTCTTTTATTTCAGGCCAGATTCATGGACGATGTAATGATCATAAAATGATGTCGTGTTTCACTCTCGCTTTATTTAGTTTGAGTCAAAGTTTTACTTCAGTGTTCATTTAAAAAAAAGATGATAAATTATGATTATTGAATCCAGTGAAGTCACAGCTGAATTGATTCTAAGTGAATAAATGAATTAACCACTTTTTGTTTTCTATGGTTTTATTCAATTTCTATTGTTTTATTCACGTTTCTATAGTTTTTTTATTCACGTTTCTATTGTTTTATTCACGTTTCTATAGATTTTTTTTTATTCACGTTTCTATTGTTTTTTTATTCATGTTCTCTATTTGACACGTCTGCTAATGTGACAGTTTATTCAGTTCCTTTACGACATCATAACTATGTCGTTGACATCGGTGTTTTCTCCCAGTATCGTGGAGGTTACTCACACAATCCCCAACAACAACATACCTGAGAGAGTCTGTCGATTGTGATGATGTAACTTTGCTGAAGCAGCAGTAGAAACTCATTTCTTGACCTGATTTAACCCGACAGTCTATGGTCTGACACCTGAGCAAGTAAACGGGATTGGCTGAGCCTACGAAAGGCCACGCCCCCTCGTCCTTTGTATACAGAAGATCCAAATGTTTTTTTCTCATCTCTCAAGAAGAGGCAGCAAAGGTAAGAGAGCTTTAATTTCAATGTCTGTTTTTAAATGTTGGTTAAAGTCAGTGAGACTGAACCAGGTATCGCTCACCTGACCTGACCTGTCATCACGTTAGCCGTGGATATTTCATCTTAAACTTAAACTGTGATGTTTTTATGCTGAATGTGTTTTAACGTGACAGCGAAGTTCTCGTACTAACCTCCGCCGTGTAAATGCAACATGGAATGTTGAGTATTAACTTAAATCTAAGGTTTCTTAAGAACGTGCTTTGTGTCTTTATCTCACTGTTTGACAGACGTTTGTAAAACCACTCACTCTCTTTTTTTTCTCTGTTGTTAATGCTCTAACATACTGTCACTGTGCAAACCTGTGTTTGTTCTTGTCAATATGATGTGATTGTTTGTTTTTCATGGAAATGCAGTTGCCGACACTTGGCCCCGGGTTTCCTCTCCGCAGGAGAAGATGATCTCCTGGATCCTGCTGCTCGTCCTGCTGAGTCCGTGTGTTCGTGGTCAGTTCCCTTCACTCACTGTCTTTATTCACTTAAATGAACTGAACCTGACGACGTAGTAATGTCTCTGTCTCCTCAGCAGGTGTGTTTGTGGTGAACGTGTCTCAGGTATACTATCAGGCAGAGGAGAAGGACAACGTCACACTGGAGTGGACGTTCACAACCAAACCCAACAGCAGTCCCCGAGTCCTGTACGTCGTCTGTTCCCTGAGAAGTGACCACAAAGTACTTTATCACCTGCACGAGGGCGTTGAGGTCTCAGAGACTCAGGACGAGCAGTTCTCAGGACGAGTCCGGTGTGAACGAGGCGTCCTCCGCGAAGGACGGATCAGACTCCACGTGTCCACACTCAGGACCAACGACTCGGGCCTGTACCTTTGTCGAGTGTGGACGGATTACGGCCGCGGGTCTGAAGGATGTCGACTCAACGTCACAGGTGAGGCGATTCAGTCAAAGTCAGTCGTACTTCCTGTTGTTGTTTTGTTGACTCTTGTCCCGCGTCTGTCCAGCAGCTGTGGACGAGTCTGAGCCTCAGAGACCCACAGAGACGCCTCCGCCCAGGAGTCGCGGGAAGATCGGCCTCTACATTGCTCTGGGTTTCGTGGTAACAGGAGCTGCAGCAGTAACATCAGGTCTCCTGGTTCTTTGTTCTGTTCTACGATCCACCTTCAGTCCTGGTTTTATCAAATCTGCCAAAAAAGACGAATACGTCAACGTGAACCAGTGAAAACATTTGATTCATGATGCTGTTTTTCCCCTAATGTCTCATACAAGACTTTATATAGAGAAGATCAATGACTTTATATACAGAAGATCAATGTCTTTACAATATATAGAAGATCAATGACTGTATATACAAAAGATCAATGACTTTATATAGAAGATCAATGACTGTATATACAAAAGATCAATTACTTTATATACAGAAGATCAATTACTTTATATACAGAAGATCAATGTCTTTATATAGAAGCTCGATGACTGTATATACAAAAGATCAATTACTTTATATAGAAGATCTATGACTTTATATACAGAAGATCAATGACTGTATATACAGAAGATCAATGACTGTATATACAGAAGATCAATGACTTTATATACAGAAGATCAATGACTGTATATAAAGATCAATGACTGTATATAAAGAAGATCAATGACTGTATATACAGAAGATCAATGACTATACAGAAGATCAGTGACTATATAGAAGATCAATGTCTTTATATAGAAGATCGATGACTGTATATACAAAAGATCAATGACTTTATATAGAAGATCAATGACTTTATATACAGAAGATCAATGACTTTATATACAGAAGATCAATGACTGTATATACAGAAGATCAATGACTATATAGAAGATCAATGTCTTTATATAGAAGATCGATGATTGTATATACAAAAGATCAATGACTTTATATAGAAGATCAATGACTTTATATACAGAAGATCAATGACTGTATATACAGAAGATCAATGACTATATACAGAAGATCAATGACTGTATATAAAGAAGATCAATGACTGTATATACAGAAGATCACTGACTGATCACTGGCGGAAGTTCAGGGATTCTATAAACAAAAGATCATTTAATGTATACACACACGATTAATTCGTATATAATAATCGTATATAGAGATCATTGAATGTATATATAGACGACTTGGCTTCACTTCATTGGCCCGTTGGTTACTGCTGCTTCCCCTACTGTTGCTAGACACGCCCCCTGCGAGGATTACTGGTCCAATTACTCTAGAGTTTGGTTTTACTTTGACTTACAATCAAGATGAGTAACCCTTGGTTCAACTTCTAGAAACTCCTCCTCTTTTTGTTACATTTATTTATTTAATTTTTGGTCTGGTGTAAAAGGGCCTTGTACCCAGAGAGTTTCCGGTTCAAATCCTGACAGGTCAAGGGCTAGGTACCCAATTCCCACTGCACTCTATGGACTGGGTTAACTGAACATGCTTATATTTGTTCTGAATTATTTTCCATTACCATTAAACAACCTTTTAAATAAGTCACGTCTTTCCCTCTGGTGTTGATGTTTATGCAGATGACCAACGACTACATAAAGACAATGATTACATATGCATGTACAGTCGAGGACATAGTTATTAGCCACATGATAGGTGTAGTGGTGCAGCAAGAAGACTGGGGTTTGTGACCCAGTCAGAACAAAGGTCTTTCTACATAAAGTTTATATGTTCTCCCCGTGTGTGGCTTTTCTCCGGGTTCACCAGTTTCCTCCCACAGTCCAAAAATATGTAGATTTGAGAGATTTGGCAAATTAGACACTCGAATTGGACTGGTGATGTCTCCAGGGTGGGTCTGGATTGGTACCAGCGCCCACCCATGACCGTCCTGTGGAGGACAAAGTGGTAGAAAATGGATGGATGGTAAAGACAGAGGATCAGTGCAGACGACCACTGAGTGAATATACATATCATCAAAGACTGTATGCAATGTCCTATCTGGTAGCATCCATCTGCTACCACCTTTTCCTCCACATGAGGGTCGCGGGGGCTGTGCCAATCTTTGCTGACATAGGGCGAGGGGCGGGGTCAGACCCTGGACAGTTCGCCAGTCCATCACAGGGACTGAATAAAAAAAAAGTGTCCTGTACGTGAAAACAAAGTTGTTTATGGTTCATGGACAAACCTGGGTGTAACCAGTAAAGCAAACTCTGATGCCAACAACAGTTTTAAAAAGCAACAACCAGTAGGCTCCTCCCACTGTCCTCTGCTATTGTATGTTATTGATGGCTGTGATTGTTGTTGACGCCCAATTGAATCAGTATCGCTTCGTTGACACTGGTCGTGTAACTCACTGGAAACTTGTTGACGTAAACTTTCAACGACATATTCTTTTCCACGCGCTAAATATCGCAGAACTTTACAGAAAGAAAACTCACACGTTTTCCATCAGAGATATAGTTGTAGAACTTTTGTTGGCCCGAGACCAGTTTTAGGGAGTGACACTTGGCATCAGTGATGTTGTTTGACTGCATTCATGAGTTCCAAATCCGATCATCAGTTCCTTTTCCCATCACAGTTCAGACAAAGTTTCGTTCTTTGAATTTCACCTACATCACATTCATTGAATAGAAATAGAGTATCCTTATTCAATGATGAAGTGACATGTGTAGAGTGGACCACACACACACACACATATATATGATATGATATATATATAAATTCCACATTTGGGTGGCCTTGTGTCTCCTTCACGCTCGGGTCCTGGGAGCCTGAGCTTTCTGTGAAGTATCTTATCTGTTCACAGGAATATATTCTTCTGGACACAGTATTCCCAGAATAGTTGTTTGTGGGATTTGTTGGTTTTACGCCCTCTAGTGTTCACCACCATCATCACTGTCCTCTTCCGCTGATTATCGACGACCACGATGTCAGATCGATTGGCCACCACCGGTTTTGTCCGCCTGGATCTGGAAGCCCCATTGTATCCCCACCTACAGAAACTCTGAGAACACCTTTCATTTTCCTTTAAAGATTCCAGCCCTCTGTAGCCTCACAGTTTGATAGCATTGTTGGCGCAGTGGTTTGCGCTCTTTGCCTTTGTAGCAAGAAGACCCGGTTTCGAGCCCCAGTTGGAACAAGGGTCTTTCTGCACTTTCTGTACGTTCTCCCCAAATGTCTCTCCGGTTTCCTCCCACAGTCCAAAGACATGCAACATGGGGATTAAGGTAAACTGGACACTCTAAATTCCCTGTAGGTGTGACAGTGAATGGTTGTTTGTCTCTATACAGTGGTAGTAAATAGATGGATGAAATTGGGGTCCATCTGAGTTTGAATGGTCCTGATGTCGCGGCTTGTCCTTCCATGTTTGACCCTCCGGCTCCTCCTCTCTGCTGCAGGTGTATTCGTGGGTGTTAGTTGAATTTAAGTTTAAGGTAACTTTATTTTTATATTTAATATTAAGGACAGTGGCACTGACAGAAACCCTGAACTCTAACATGGTGAGAAGAAACCGGATCACCTGCAGGAAGAAACCCTTGAACACAGAGAGAGAGATCACCTGTCACTGTGGATTTAAGAGTTGAATTAACTTTCGTTTCTCGGCAGGAGGGAGAAATCCGTTAATGTTTCATGTAAGTGCTAAACAAACCAGTCTAACCGGAACGACCGCGTCTGTCTGCACCAGGTCAGGTAAACAGGCGTGGGGTATAAAACCAGAGTCTCACCCAAGCGGGTTTTACTCAGACTTGAATCATCATCTATTCAGGTAACAGCTTTGAATTTATTCTTTAAAACTACGTTTGTTTGTTTGTCATTGTGTTGGGCAGAGCAACAGAGCAAAATAATATTACACAAAGTAAAGGTCTAAATAGAATGTTATTGCTTATTTACACATTGTTCCATGTTGTTTTTCAGCCTTATTTGATGTCTATGTGACACAGTTTATAGCCTTAAACTCCAGTTTTTAACATGAAAGTTTTCGACTTTCGTCTTTTTTTCTCTCTCTTCAAACTTAAACAAAAACTGCAGTGTAAACACAATAATATAAACTTTATTTGTAGCTTTCGTACAAGGTCAAAGTGCTTCACAGTAAAAGGAAAATACATCATTTAAAAAGCAAACACAACACGGGGTGGAATGAAGAGGAAAAGTCTGAAGTAAAAAGTAAAAAACCCACTTTTAACTTTAACTTTTTAAATAAAACAAATAAAACGAAAGAAGAGCGTGAGTGAGATAAAAGCCAAGTCTGTCAAAATGAGTTTTAAGAAGCGATTTAAAAGATGACACTGATTAAGCAAGCGATTCATCTAAACCTAATCCTGTCGTTTTTTGTTGTTTTAAATGTTTTTGTGTCAGTTTAACAAAAGTGTCACTCACACGTAACGTTTTGTGCTTCGTGACGTTACCAAGTAAAGACTTAAGTAAGATCTTGACAAGGCAACTGCAAGACACTGTTTTGTGTCAGGTTATTATCAAATGATCGGAAAACCGGAACGCTGACATTCCGAACTGTCTTTGTAGATTAGGTTTTGGTTTGAGGAGGCGTTTCCTCCCGCTGGAGCAGCAGCAGCAGCAGCAGCAGCTGACCTGGCTCCTCCTCCTGCCCCTCCTCCGGGTGAGCGTTGTTTGTGCTGTGGTGGAGTCGCTCAGTCACACCACAGGGTGGCACTGTCCCTGTTAGTGGCAGGAATAGCTGCTGTTCAAATGTGGTTTGGGTCATGTGACTGTCTGAGGATCATCATCCTTTGACATGAGAACATTTTTGCAGATTTTATGCAAATTGAAATTGATCCATTTTATCCAATTTCTGTGAACCTGACAAAACACTTTGACATAATTCCTTAAACTGCACAACAAACATTTGAAGTTTAAAGGATAAAAAAACATGACAATAATCTTGTGGATGTAACGTCTAAGGATCAGGTCGTTCACCTGAGGCGGGTCAAAGGTCACTGGGACTACTGAGAAGATGGGACCTCAAATGATGCTGCTCCTCATCCTGTCACATATCTGTGGTTAGTTCACACTTTCATCTCCTAAAATAAAGGTCATTAGTCCTCTCTGTGTCCTCTCTGTGTCCTCACTGTGTCCTCTCTGTGTCCTCTGTTTCCTCAGTGGGGACATTTGTAGTGGACGTACCTCAGAAACACTATAATGTACGGGAGGACGACAACATCACGCTGGAGTGGAGATTCACCCGTGAATCTGACGGCGCCACTCTCGTCATCTGCGACGTGTTCGGCAACCGCGGCGATGTAAAGACCCTCTACTACCTCCACCGAGGCGAGGAGCAGCCGGACTCTCAGGACGAGCAGTTCTCAGGACGGGTGCGGTGTGATAGAAACTGTCTCAGGGAGGGACGCGTGACTCTCCACCTGTCCAGAGTCACGCTTAACGACTCGGGCACGTACGCGTGCGAGGTCCACGTCGGCCGCCACGCCGACTTTGCCAGATGCGAAGTCAACGTCAGCGGTGAGTTCAGAGTCTGAGAGAAATCCGACTACGTCTCGGAACGCGCTATTGTGAAATTTGCCAATCGTATCACGTCTCCGTCTTCTCTTGCTTCTACGGTAATATCTCTAAACAATGCTCTAGAATAATGTTCCTCTTACTTTATTTATGTTTTTCTTGCATATTCTTATAAGACGTCATTTTGTTTACCGGGCAAGGAACCACATGTGGTACCTTCATGGACCTCTTTTTTACCGCGTGAAATATCTCAGAAACAGGCCAATTTATGCAACCAGCGCATCCACACGGGTTATGTCTCAGTTGTATCTGCGACGTGACACATAAACACCGTGAGAATGTTCATGTGTCGCCTCAAACAATAGTGATTGTGCAGCTTAAAAACAGCTTAAAAACAGGAAACTGAAGTTTGTAAACCGCTCACTCTCCCACACCAAAGCCCATAGAGAAAATCAGTGATTTTAGTTCGCGGGGATACAGGAGCTGCTGGTCTGCTGCTGCCTCGTGTGGTCACTCTGTGTCACTGACGTAAATTTGAGCAAAGGTTTTCAAAAGCCGAAGTGACAAAATAAGACATTTGAACTTAGTGATGGAGGCAGCAGTAGATCAACAACTCCTGTGTGCTGTGATGTTAAAATCACTGATTTTCTCTATGGGCTTTGGTGTGGGAGAGTGAGTTTTATTTTGAAAAACAAATGAACGAATGACACACGGATTATTAAATGTCTTTTTTTTGTCCTTTCACAGCAGCGACTGATCGTCCCAAAGCTCAGGCGACGACTCTGAGGCCACGCCCAGACAGTGAGGGGAGGCTCGGCGTCTACATCACACTGGTAGCTGTTAGCATAGCCGTTGTAATTTTAGTAATTTTAGCTTCAGTGGGAGGAGCTCTGGTGTGGTGTCACTGTGCCTTGTGTCATAAGGTCAGAAGCTCTATGAGTGCGTCAGAATGTGAGAAGTCAGGCTTCCCAGAGAAGAGAGCGCTCTCTGACTCGCTCGTCTGTAATCCTCTCCCTCTGCTTTCACCGCCGAGCCAAACGCAACCTCTGACCACACACTCGTGTAACATCATTTAACATTTAAATCGACATTTAAATTACTGTTGTGCAGCACTTTGGTAACTTTATTGTTTTTAAAATGTGCTATACAAATAAAGTGGATTGGATTGGATTAAATCCACCACGAGGTGGGGCTCTAAAATGACGTAACGCTGGCGACGTAAGAGTGTCCGGTCGATGAATACACGCTCTGCAGCGGAGGTTCTCAAACTGTTTCTGTCGAGAACCACCTGAGAAAAATACTGATCATTATCCGTGAGCCGCGTGAGCGAGAGTGAGGTGGTCCGTGTACCACAGTTTGAGAACCACTGCTCTGGAGGATCTGGCCCGTGTTTTGAGGCATACAGTAACTGTCTACTGTGTAGACGTATATTTATTTTTGAACTAGAACAATGTTAGTGTGTTCTCCAAGAACAAGTGCACATACAGTAGTATTATAAGAAAACTTGGCCCTCGTTTACGACTTCCAGCGTGTAAAATTATGTATAAAATATTCAAAAAAGGTCATATATTTCACCAAAATCAGAATCTACTTAAGTTTCTTCACTGTAATAATTATCAAGAAGACCCGGGATTATTTACGGAAGAGGATTAGGGACACACGTAAAAAAATAAAAGCAATATCACAGCAAAGAAACATTACGTGTCATTTAGTAGACACTTTTATCCAAAGCAACTTACAATGGAATCAAGTACAATTAGCCAGGGGTGGAATCGAACTTGCGACCATGATGCCTTTTGTACACAAGGTAGGGTCTTAACCACTGAGCCACTCCACCCCTAATGAAGAAACCAAATGAAGATCATGTATATATACTGTATACACGTATATGTATCAGTTATCACCAAAAACTCCGATATATCGTGCATCCCTGACTCACGCGTGTCATAAAAACTTCCTAGTAAAAGTCTCTACAGAATTTTGAGATTAAAGTATGTATTCTGAGCTTGTAACTGGAGGGTTGCCGGTTTGAGTACCCACCAGGTTTAAAAAGGACTGGGGTACGTCTGAGCAAGGTACCCAACCCCCCAGTGCGTCACGCAGTGTAGCTGCCCACTGCTCCTTATTATAGGATGGGTAAAGAATTTCCCTACAAAGGGATTAAAAAAGGTATGCAAAAAAAAAAAAAGTGGTTAAGAAAGCTAATGCACTCTATTTTTAGTACCATTTTATTTTAGCGTCTGAAATGTACCAATAAAATACTATTAAAAATGTAAAAGTATTTATAGTATTTCTGTCAATTAATGCTGATCTTGAATAAATAAATTGCACATTTTCCTCATGCATCACATGTCATGGTTCCTTTGACTCCCGGGGGGCGCTGTCCTCACAACTGTATGTTCATTATGACAAATGTCATAATTCCCCAAAAAACACATTTGATTGTGTGAATTTAACTGGAAAATGAAGTTAATATATATATACACATATATTTATATGTGTATATGCGTATATATAGATGTATATATATATATGTGTATATATATATATATATATATATATATATATATAGATATACAGTACTGTGCAAAAGTTTCAGGCACCACCAGCTCTGTTGTTTTTTCTGTATGTGATGCTCAAGCATGTCTTGAATAAATCTGGCGTAAAAGACGTTTTTTACAGCAGATATTTCTTTAAATGAAATAGTAGGAAAAACATGGGATTTATCAGTCACATTAGTTAAGGTTCCACTACAGTATTAACAGAGCTGTGTTATTGTTCAAGTGTAATAAATAATAAATGCATACATATTTTCTGGATGTGTTCCAGTAAAGTGAAATAGAAATAATTATCCTCTATTGTTGTTATAGCATTGCTAAAACTACAAATCTAATGGTGGCCTAAGACTTCAGCACAGTACTGTTTATATGTGTATATATACGTCTAAAATATTAATTTACCAGACACTGATAAAATTAACTATGAACCTATTTTTTTTATTTTTTTTTATTTTTTTATTTTTTTGTTAAAGAAAAAACAAACAAAAAACATCAGAACTTTTGAAAACAGCTTTCTGAAAGTTTTTGACTCATGACGGTGTGAATATGAACATGTAGGGGGCGCTCAAGTCGACATGAAATAATGACTCTTCTGTGCCCTGGAACCAGATTTCTCAAGATCCACACAAAGAGAGCTGAGTCCTTGCTAGAAAAAACAGCATAGATGGTCCATGCTGGTCAATGCTGGTCCACCAGCATCATTATGCTGGTCTATGATAGTCCATGCTGGTCTATGCTGGTCCACTAGCATCATTGTTAGACTAGCACCAAACCAGCATACGGATAGGGCCAGCATAGACCAGCATAGGCCAGCATAGACCAGTATCAAACCATCATAGACCAATACCAAACCAGCATAGGCCAGTACCAGACCAGCATAGACCAGCATAGACCAGTACCAGACCAGCATAAACCAGCATAGACCAGTACTAGTACCGGTAATTCAGATGTGGACTTGGCAGAAACAAAAAAACATTGATTTTATTTTCACTTTTAAGAATAAAACACATGGTGACACGTGATGGTTCTGAGGCTGAATCTCTGTCTTCATGGTCATCTTGTGGTTTTCGTTGAAGGTGTTAAGAAGAAGAGGAAGAAGAAGAAGAGGAGGAGGACGAGAAGGAGAAAGTAGAGAAAGGGAGGACAGAGGAGGACGCTTTGGGAGACCTGAGGAGCTGATCACACCATGCCGGCTCATCCAGGTTTATTTCCACAAATGGGTCACAGGAGCTAATCGCTGATAAAGAAAAGGGAAAATGATCATTTTATTATAGACACGTTGCCTGCTGAAGACACCATGTTTTGGCCCTCGACCACATTCACTCGCTGATCCCTGATCTATTGAAATTGTCTTGTGATTCCCACCAATTTAGAGGAAAGTGTGAAACTGGCCCCTAGTTTGTAATGTGTCAGAATCTCACATGGGTTGTTGTTGTTCTCGTTCTGCTGCGGCTCCACTGCGTCGTTGAGGAACAGGTTTGTGCTGCTCTGTGACAGAGGAGGCGCCCGGTCGGCGGGGTCGTCTGCGCCCGGCGATGGGCTGCTGTTCCTGACGGGTGACGTCTCCGGACCGTTTGAATCTGACTGCTCGCGTGGTGCTGGAGGGAAACGACATGGTGTAACTTTAACCTTTAACCTGGAGCGCTAAAGATGCTAACAAAAAACACGTACATTCAGCAGCAGCGTTCTCTCTCGTCACTTCTCCGTCTGACTTTGCACTTGTACCGTTGGTGATCGAATGAAGTGAAAGGTCAGTGGTGATCACTGGATCCTTCGGTCGGTCTGAGATACGAGGCAAAAATAAAGCATCTTGAATATCAGGAGACAATCGACAATGTTAAATCGTACAAAAGGACACAACACTAACACACACCGAGATCGTCCACGTAGACAGGTCCGAAGGTGCCGGTGGGTTCAGAGAACTGGCTGATAATGGGTTCTGTGCGGTGAAGGTCAAACGAGTACGTCTGGACAAACGGAACCACTTTAGTTGTCGTGTTTTAACGGAAAGTTTTAACGGAAATGTGACAAATTCAACTTTGTTGACCTACCCTGGACGCTCTCCTGAGACAGAGAAGGATTACACACAGCGCAATGATGACCATAATGATCAACACCATGATCACGTAACCTGAAGAACATGAGATGGAAGGAAGGTGGTTAGATTTTATTTTTGCATGAGTGGCGGGAGTGACGAGGACAGAATTTAGAGATAACACAACTTTAGGGATTGATAAGTAGTATGAAGTGTCCTTACCCCAAGATGAACTGCTCGTCTCTCCAGGTATTACTAAAAGAATAAATACATAAATGAAGGCAACAAGGTCAGGAAACTCTCAGATTTTATAATCTTGTGGATTAATATTGCTATTTGCCTTTCTTTATTTCCAAAACCAGGATTACAGCATTTCTTTATACGCTTATGATACCATCGTCTATATCAAACAGGACCAAATTTTATATTCTATTGAAAAATTACAAAAAAACAAGGTCACTCAGAGAGCACAGACTACCGAGGCTTAACGTTCTAGCACGACTCAACTGGTGACCCGGAACATGACTGATCCGTCAAGAACTGTAGACAGGAAGTTGCAAACAGAAGGAGAAACTTACAGTTCCACAAAAACATCACGCACCAAAAACGTCTGAATGTATATAGCACTTTTTTCTTGCCATGATTATTTCTCGAACTTGCCTTTCCAGGATCATTTTTGAATCCGACGATTTTGGCAGAGACATGTTTTTGTTTTTACAGTTTTGTGTTTTATAAACACTAGGATTTCTTGAAAATCCGTCAAAAACTGTAGACAAGAAGTTGCAAACAGAAAGACAAACGTACAGTTCCATAAAAATATCAAGCACCAAAGTAAAACGTCTGAATTTATACAGTACTTTTAAAAAAAAATATTGATGAAAGCACAGTTTTGCCCATTCACTCATTCACTCAAGTAAGCATGTTTTAGCCCCTGTGAAACGTGCGCTCCTGTGTGTTGAACGTCTTCGACGGGTGTGAATGTGTCTGAGAGTCTGTAGAAACCAGAGATCACATGCCAGTTGTGGTTTGACACACAGGAAGACAAACTGAGACACACAACCTCTGAAGCTACCTGGGTTTGACGAGGTGCCTTGCGTTGCCGTAGAAACCATGGTTATGTCAGTGGCAGCACTTTCCGTCGTGCCGCCTGACACACTGGCCGTGGCGTCCACTGGTGACGGCGTCTCGCTGCCCACACCTTCTTCTGTCGTGTTAGACACCTGAGCGGTCAGAAGACAGCGCTGAAGTCAGATCACAGCTTTAAAATGGAGACGTGTGTTTTAGCGCGAACGCCGGCTCTCACCGTGTTGTTCTCAGCCGGTAAAGATGTTGTGTTCACAAACTTGGAGGATTTAGGAGATTGCAGCGTCTGGTTTATAGCGTTGCTTTCAGGTTTATGTGAAGACACCGTCGCCATGTTAACACCGATGTCTATGTTGGACACGGAGAGTCAGTTTGAGACATCACAATCACAGCAGGACTAAAGGACTGAAGTCTCCCACTCACTACTGCACAGTTTGGCAGGGAAGGACAGAAATGGACAGACAGTAGGACAGGCAGGACATTTCTGTTAACTACAGGACATAGGACAATGGAGGTGACAGGACAGAACAGTTGATTATTGGATGGTGGGACTGGACTGTGTAGGACACATATTCACTGCAGTTCAGTTGAGGATTAATATTGCCAGTGGCCTTTCTTTATTTCCAAAACCAGGATTACAGCATTTCTTTATACGCTGATGATACCATCGTCTATATCAAACAGGACCAAATTTTATATTCTATTGTAAAATTACAAAAAACAAGGTCACTCAGAGAGCACAGGCCACCGAGGCTTAACGTTCTAGCACGACTCGACTCGTGACCCTGTATACTGTTCATGATCGTGATATAATGATACATGACAGTACAGCAGGTCATGGGACAGTAGGACTGAAGGGACAGAGCAGGACAAGTCAGTCTACTTCAGGACAGGAGGAGAGATCAGGAAGATACAGTGGAGGACAGAAGTGGACAGGACAGTAAGAATAGTGGCGGACACTTTGTCCACTACAGTTCAGTTGAGGACACTAACTACAGAGCAGGACAGGAAACCAACTGATGGAGAAGTAGAATACTTGACTGGACAGAAGAAGACAGTAGAGTGCAGGACATGTTTGTTCACTTCAATCCAGTTGAGGACACTATATAACCATCGAGGACAGGACAGGAAATAGAATACAGATAGAGCACATGGACAGCAGCACAGCAGAGACCGGACAAGGACAGTAGAGTTCCGGACAGCAGAGCAGGACAGGACAGGACAGCAGAGACCGGACATGGACAGTAGAGTTCAGGACAGGACAGTCTGACCTCAGGGTGTCAGTCTGACCCACCCTGACCCTCATGACGTACCTTCTCCAGTCTGGTTCTGCGGTGACCTAGCAGATTCTTCTTGTCCTCCACAAAACGATGGAACAGCTAGAACTGAGACATAGACGGAGGAAACGAATCGTGAAAAACATCTGTGGTGAAGACATCAGTGGAGAAACAAGGACCCAAAACCACAACAGTTAGAGACCAAGACCAAGGCAGGACTAGGTCTTGATTAGGTCTCACCGGGTCTTCACGACTTCATGACTTCAACTTGCTTTTTCAGGATTATTTCTAGAACTTGCTTTGCCGAGATTGCCAAGAATTTGCTTTACCAGGATCATTATTTTTAGTCTTCTTGTCTCGTCATAAATAAACCTATTATAATTATTATAATAATAATAATAATAATAATAATAATAATAACATGAAGCCGTTAACGTGTCACTTCCTACACGTCGCTGGAACAACATTAAACATTGTGCACGTACCTTTAAGTGAAAATTTAAGACCAAACAATAAAATATTTCAAGGCCTTGGAAACTTTGAAACAACAAAAAACTAATAATCCATCATCCATGAAAAACTGTTCTTGATGTTGAACTCACCGAGGAAGAAGAGGCGACTCCACATCTTCATCTCTCAGATTTTCTTTGTTAAAGTTTGAACATGAATGAAGTTTAATTTTCTTGACTTCTTTTTTCTCTCCACACCTTCGTTGCTCGACGCGTGTTCTCACTTCTTCTCTCGGAGCTCGTGCTCTTGCTCTCTCTCTCTCTCTCTCTCTCTTCCTGCTCTCTCTCAGTGTCTCTCGCCCCCACTCGTCGCTCCTCCATCCTAACAGCCTCACTTTTGTTGTTTGACTTCCTTCTCTTTGTGTTTTTGTTCTTTTTCTTTGTTCATATTTCACAGTGATGAGTGAAAAATTCCAAACTCTTCAAATACTCGAGCAGTAAACGTACTTTGTTCTTGTGGTTCATTATTAATCTGTTGTTTAATACTCAGCTGGTCCATGTGAGTTATGGTTTATGTGGGTCCAGGTCTCTGCTCTGGTCTCAACTGGTTCTGGTGTAAGTGAATTCTGGTCTCAATCATTTTGGTTCCTATTAATCCTGCTCTCAGTTATTTCTAGTCTCTGTTAATCCTGGTCTCACTTAGTTCTAGTCTCTTTTAATCCTGGTCTCACTTAGTTCTGATAGTTAGTTAGTTCTAGTCTCTGTTAGTTATGGTTTCAGTTGGTCCAGGTCTCTACTCTGGGTCTCAACTGGTTCTGGTGTAAGTGAATTGTGGTCTCAATCATTTTGGTTTCTTCTAATCCTCGTCTCAGTTAGTTCTAGTCTGTGTTAATCCTGGTCTCAGTTAGTTCTGATCTCAGTTTGTATGTGGTCGATGTAAGTTATGGTTTTTGTTGGTCCAGGTCTCTGGGTCTCAACTGGCTCTGGTGTAAGTGAATTGTGGTCTCAATCATTTTTGGTCCCTCATAGTTCTGGTCTGTATTAATTCTGGCCACTGTTAGTTCTGGACTGTGTGGATCATGGTCTGTTTTAGTCCTGGTATTGGAAGGTTCCGGTCTAAGTTGGTTCCGGTCCCCAACAGAACAACATATTTAGACTATGGTTGTCCACGTACTTCTGTCTGAACCCCCCACCCCCCGTCTCTCTCTCTCTCTCTCACTCTCTCTCTCTGTTTCTCTCTCTCTCTGTGTCTCTCTACCTGTAAATCTCTCTCTCTCAGTCTCAGTCAGTTTTCAGGAACTCAGTCATCGACCGCAGTTCCACATCAACACCGGATGTTTGAGCTCGAGCTCAAACAAACTGTGAAACAGTTTAAATAATGCATCACCTCCACATTTAAAATCTGATACATGAATTTTACCTTCACTTCTCTGCAGTAATGAAACATATGGGAACTCACTTTGTTTATATAGAAACAAATATATACATATTTATTACATATATATATATATATATATATATATATATATATATATATATACAGATACATATATACGTATATGTATAGGAATATACACTGCCGGCCAAAAAAAAAGTCGCCACCTGGATTTAACTAAGCATATAGGTAAGGAGTTGCTGCAGTTGGTCAGGTCTAGGTTCAGCAACATTATGTGCCCAAAGAATGAGGTCAGCTGACTACCTGAATATAATGAATGACCAGATTATTCCATAAATGTATTTTTATCTTCCCTGATGACATGGGCATATTCCAACATGACAATACCAGGATTCATCAGGCTCAAATTGTAAAAGAGTGGTTCAGGGAGCATGAGACATCATTTTCACACACCACAGAGTCCAGACCTTAACCCCATTAAGAATCTTTGGGATGTGCTGGAGAAGGCTTTGCTCAGTGGTCTGACTCTCCCATCATCAATACAAGATCTTGGTGAAAAATGAATGCAACACTGGACGGAAATAAATCTTGTGACATTGCAGTAGCTTATGGAAACAATGCCACAGTGAATGAGTGCCGTAATCAAAGCTAAAGGCGGTCCAACTATGTGACCCTTTTTTTTAGGTGGCGACTTTTTTTTTGGCCAGGCAGTGTATATGTATATATACACACATATATATATATATAGATATATATATATACATATATAGATATAGATATATATGTATGTATATATGTGTATATATGTATGGATGTATATATGTATATATACATATATTCCTTTGAATAAATAAATTATATATATATAATTTATTTATTCATTGGCAAAGAGAGGGAAAATCCTCAGAATGAGGAGGATTTAGTGACATCTAGTGGCAAAGTAGTGTATAACAACAAACTGAACATGAACATGATGTCAGATTTGTAAATTTGTTGGGTGGGGCTAAAACACTTCCACACACTCTTTCAAATATGGTGACTAAGATCCAAGATGGCCGCAGACAACATACCAAACTGGAGGTTTTGAAATGGCAGCTCACAAACCAACAGGTGATATGAATGTGTGTTGCTCTGTGTGTGAAACTTGAAATTTCACTTATTTTAAAGCTGATATTTGGACAAAAGAAGTCACAGCAAAAGGTGGGATCAGTGTTTACTCATTTGTGCACAGGTTTCCAGACACTCTTCACTTTTTTAACAGTTTTATTGACAGATAACACGTTACATCGTCTGCAAACGGTCAAATCCACAGTAACTGGAGTTAAAAAAACAACAACAATTATTATTTGAAGACAAACAAAGTCACAACACAGGTGACACAAATGTCTTCAGTGCGCCGACATGTACAAAACCAAGGGAACGTAGACCAGATAGGGGGCGCCGATGAGAGCTGAGGAGGCACTGGTGGTGTTGGCTGTTGGTAGAGAGAGAGAGAACGGGGGAAAAATTCAGCTTCACGGTTTCAAAACGACGTTCAAGTAACATTTCAGAATAAAAGCAGGGTTAAGAAAGTAAAAGTTAGCATTCACAATAAACATTTAAACTCCACGCATCACCCTGAAATCTGCACAATTTGCGACGGCGTTCGACGCAAACGTTCATGCGAGCAAACTTGCGACTTGATAGTTAGCATTAGCAAGTTAGCGCTACAGTATGTGAGTGCAGGACAACACAGTTTCACCTGCGAAAGACAACGAAGACGACCCCGAGTCACCGCTGCCATCTAGTGAAAGATCCTCATCGTCCATTTCGATATTGCCGCCACTCGTTGGTAAAGCGATGACCGCACCTACGGGTCAGTAAAAGTCACCAATTTTTACATTTTCCAAATCAAAACAACACAGATTATCTTCAATTTTAATCAATACAGTCCTTCTTCTCGAAGTACGTGGTTAGTAATTCCTGGATATCCCGCGTATAGGATGCTAAGCTAAAGGCAAGGGTGTTTGTAATTATGTGTAGTTTTTGGAATGACAAATAAAGACATTCCAAGTTACCTATATGGGCCCTAAAGTCACTATCGGGGTCAACCTTTGTTGTCTTACTAAAGCTGAGTCATGGATGTTTTGGAAATGTGTAAAAACGTGTGGGAACCCTGCTTCTGGAACATTTCCAGAACCTTGTGGCAAGAGGTGGAGTCTGGCCTGAAGTTCCTGAGGTTTAACTGTGGCATTCATCTATAGCCTCGCTTGGATTAAAAAGTCTGGAGCAACATCTGCAACACATTTGTGTCCTTATGTTCACAACATGTCCAGACTGCCGCGCTGTGGCCAATGTAAGGCGGCAAAACAGAAACAGGGATCAAATGTGAACTTCCTGTTGCTGTTGGCCTTGCGTCGAGCTCCTCATTCTCGTCCAGAAGAAGAAACTCTGCGTTCCAGTTTCCAAAAAAACTTCACGGTGGTTAGAGTTAATGACGTGGTGAGGTGTGATCAAGAGTGGAGTGGTAAAAACAGGAAGGCAGATCGAGTACCGATAGAGACAGGTGCTAGCAGTGCTAATGCTATCCAGCAGACCTTTGTAGAAGAAAATAACACCTTGTGGTTGCAGCTGGGGTTTTTTTCTGCTGACTCGTTGTCCCCTAAAGTGGTTATAGATTCAGGGTCAGGTTGTCAAAGATACTTTGTGCTTCTGTTTCATTTCACCGTGTTTCCATGTTTGAGCATTAATTTCAGGAAAGTAAAATAAGCCTAATTTCTGGACCAATCTTCTAAATGTTTGTGCCTCAAATTAAAGAGAAAGTTGGCAGAAGAAAATAAAAGTCTGATTCTAAATCTAAAAGAAGCTTAAATTACGAGTAACAAGCTAAAACAATGCTTTTAAGCTGGGGACTGATCCGCACTGACGCTCTTACATTTTGTCCAGTTCTTCCTCATTTGACAGATTCTTTATTTGATTAAGATCAGCTTAAGAATATTTGGTATGGGTTGCCAAATCATCGGCACGATAACCTAAAAAAAAACAGAGCTCACATTAAAGAATTTCATTACACTGTATTCACAAAAACAGTGTTTGTGCATATTAATTCAAAAAATCTTGACTTTTTTTGTAGTCAGTATACGCCTTACATCACCTAGACTACATGGCTGTGTTAACGTTATAGCTAAATCACTAACTAGCATAGTTTCCATGCTTGTCTATGCTGGTTTCTGCTGGTCTATGCTGGTTTTATGCTCGTGGACCTGCATAGACCAGCATGGACCAGCATAGACCAGCATAATGATGCTGGTGGACCAGTGTAGACCAGCAATATGCTGGAGTATGCTGGTTTTTCTAGCAGGCCATGGTTCGAACAAGAAAACGATTCAAAACTCCAACGTCAGTAACAACAATAGAGACGCGATGTGCCATAAAGGTCACAGACCACTGGACAGGTTTTGCCTACAGAGAGGGGAAGTGACTCACGGTGACAGGAAGTAGGTAGGACATCAAAGAAGTGGGACAACATTCAGTTCCTTCTCCTGAGACCTTTGGGAAACTCAAGTTATCCATATTTAGCATCGGTTTGGTAACTGTTTAAAACACGTGGCTTTAGATGAATCAGCAAAAAAAAAAAAACACATTTATGATAATATCATGGAGACAGGTGCCAACTCCAACCCCCCATACATTTAAAGCACAGCTGTTTTTGTCTCTCCACACACTCACCCAGCAGAGTCCACAGCAGCAGGTAGACCTTCATCATCACCATCATCTCCATCTGCTCCTCCAAAATCCAGACCACTGGCTTCAGGTTCTCCAGCTGACGGGAGCAGGTCTCCGTTATCTTTCTATCATGTGTCGCCACTGTATGCACAGAGACAGGAACCAGCAAACCACAGACAGAGGCGCAGACGTCACCACCACACCTACTGTGTCAGCTCACATCATGAAGCTCAGATTCAGGAACTGGGGAGGAACGCAGCTTCACGCTCAGAGCAGTCAACGTGAAATCAGCTGTAAAGTCGGGTCCCCCTTAGGTTCTCCTCAGGTTCTCCTCTGCTGCAGGAGCCTCACAACATGTTCTTCATGTCTGTGGAGGTAGATCTTCATGGCTGCAGCTGCAGGTTTGGACTTTAACAATAATCTACATAAGGTATGTCTGAGTAGAGATTTACCGGCGGGTGGCAGCACTGCGTGACCCCGAGGCCTGGCTTTGGTTGTTGACATGAAACGTAGGAAGTGAAGATCGCAGACTCTGATCCACTGTAGGTCAAAGGTCACGATTTATTTATACAACACATTTTTCTTAAAAAAACCAAACCACAACAGTGTACCATGTTTCATATTTGACCTGAACGCACCACAAATAAGACAAGTCACATGATTTACACGTGATAACAATAAACAACAATAAATCAGATATTTTCAATGGAAGAAACATTTGAGTGTCTGATTGTCACTGGTCGATGTAAGGCAACGATATGACACGACAGATTAACGAGGGAAAAATGTTACATTGTATAATATTGACTGTGGTGTGTAACGTGATAGATTATTGTTTGTTTTTTTATTTTTGAAACAGTTGGCAAAAGAAAACTAAGAGGAAGTTGAAAATGATTCCAAAAATGAGAATGAAACTTCTCCATGACTGTGTTTTATGTGCTGGTTTTAACGTATGGTCTTTAAAATATTAATCGGACTATGACTCACATCATCCAGGTATGTTAGTCCGACTAAGACTAGCTTGATTATAATCAGACTGAAGTGTTTACGTGACCGAATTATTGTCTTCGTCTTTGACTAAAATCTGACTTTTAACGTCAACATAAACACACTGACCTGAGACGCTTTACCTTCACCTCTCCATGTAAAACTAATCCCGTCGGAATATGGTTTAAGACCATTAACATCATCGGGTATTTTATTTTTTAAAGATTAAAGAAATAAAGTGTAGAAAACTATTTGCACTGACCCGACAAATGTGTAGACAAATAACTTTCGTTAACATAAATACAATGGAAATATTCAAGTGCAGCCAGGAATATATATATATGTACTGTACAAATCTATGCAAAGACCCTCCATAATCTGGTCGGTGAATCAGATTATTTGTGTTTAGTGCTGTTGTTTTTCAGGGCCTCTGGTTTTCAGAACAGTCCAGAGCGACGCTGTGCTCCTGGGCAACGGCGGCGAGCTCTTTGAGAAACTCGGCATACAGGACGATGGCGAACACTCGGCTCTTGGCTTGCGGTGGGATCGCAGGGCACGGCGGCAGAGCGCTGACAGGAGGCGGGGCCACACAGTTCCTCACAGAGCCGTTGGGAAGACGAGGCTCCTGGGGGACAACGCTGGCGCCGCCCTGAGACTCCAGGGACTCTGCGGGACATGAGGACACGTGATACTAAAGGTAAATCATGAGAAAGTACAAAGTCTTTGTGTTTTAAGAGAGAGAATATGCAAACTAGCTTGTAAATCTGCTGCCACTTTAGTAATATGACGACAAAACTGCTTGTTGTATAGTTGCCAGATCATCTGAAATTCCATCTAAACTTTTCTTAAAAAAAGATTTAGGGTGGACTTACGCCTTTGTCATTATATCACAAGAAATACTGTTAAGAAGAAACTGTTCCCTGTTCTTGCTCCTTTAGCAGAAGCTTCCCAAATGTATTTATTCGTCCAAACTATAACCTATAAAAACCTGTTAAAGCTTGAAATGTACAACCTAAAGTGATGGACACATGGTCCAGCAGAGGGTGCCATTTTTCGGGTTTTAACACCAAACAACAAATCTGCTGACTCATCTGTTAGCGTAGCAGTTAGCTCCGCCTGCAGTGGCGGGCGGCACCCACTCGTACCACCTAGTTTAGCTTGGTTTTTGAGTTCATTAACCTCTAAACTTGCTGTCCTGGTCTTTGGCCAACAAGAACCTCCAGGCCTGAGCGACCAGACCTGGGTATTCTGGTCTGGACGCCACGTAGCGCTCAATCTGATCATGAACCGACACCAACACCTACACAGACAAAAATAAATAAGTAAGTGAACGAAGCTCTCTTTGACAAATAAGAAGTAAGATTAGGTAAACGTGATTACCTGATACAGCGTGCGTACGTTGGTCTGGTTGTGTTTTGTGTCCGTGCCGAGCAGGAATGACCGCAGCAAAGGTTGTGGGTACGACGCCAGCTGGGCCAGGATCCCTGTGACCAGCAGGTTCACGGCGATGGAGTTTTCCAGAAGGTTCTCCAGGCGGGACAACAGGACACTGATGAAGGGACCTTAGACACCATCGGAAAACCATAGGTCAGAGTGTGCGAATGAACATGTGCTTGGTTTAATACGTGATAAATGTTTTAGTGTAATGTATGTGTGATTTTTCAGCTTCTTAAATGTGAATATTTTCTGGTTTCTTTTTGAGGTTCTGACATTCATTGTGAAAATAATCATGATAATGTGTTGTGGCATCATAAACTCTCTAATGTAAGACTGTCCTCTAAAAGAACCCTTGTTCTCCAGCTGTAGCTTGGACATTAAAGGCCATGTTATACTGGTATCAGAGCGCTGATGCAAGAAAAACCTCTTAATGGTTTTTCTCAGGAATTTTTCCCCCTCAAAGCTTCTTAAATCACTTCATTTGTGAACAGAAACAAACCTGTAAAAGGAACTCCATATCTCCTCGTCTCCTCTCCTTCTTTCTCCTCCTCCTCTTCCTCCTCGCTGTCATCCAAGGAGGAGCTAAAGAATGACTCTTCTCCAAGCCCCTCGTCGTCTTCCTCCTCCAGTTTCTGCCTGAGGGCTCGGACCCGCCTCCTGAATGTGCTGATGTTGTCGGTGATGTCGTCAAAGTCTGGCTCAGCCCCAAGAGAGAGCATGAGCTCGTGGTACTGAGACAGGAAGCCGTTGTTGTCGGGCAGACTGAGAGACCTCGCAGTGGTTTCAGAAAGGAAAGTAGAACGTTGCTCAGCTTCTTTGTGGCTGCTGGGTAACGTGTTTGTCAGTGGGTGGGATGGTGTCAGATGTTGTTTTTGTTGTTTTGTGTGATTGACAGTCGTGAAGTTATTCAGGCTGCAGCTTTTCTGAGATGATTGCTCGTCCTCAGCGTTATCACATTCCTCGACGATGTGACTGTTTTTGTTGAATCCACTGGTGAAGGCTTGTCTTTCCTGCTCTCCTCGCACATCCGACCTGTTCTTCTCATCTTCCTCCTCCACCTCCTTTCCGTGATATTCGCCCCTGCTCTTTGCTAACATCGCCGCAACTGTCGACGTCATTGTCATGGATGCTCTGTGGCCATATTTGATGCTTCGGCGTTGATTCGCTGCCATGATTCGCTCCAAAATGGCTGCCTTTGTGTCCTTCTGGGCGACAAGATCGTAGACCAGAACGTCGTCCTGAAACTCTGATTCCTCTACGTATGAACCGTTCACCAACTTGATTGCACTGCGTCTCATCTCCTGGATGTGCTGAGGAGGTAGAGGAGGAGCAGGCACCGGCACACATGCACCCACAGTCACGCCGCCATTTGCGAGCCCCGAGTTTGTGGTCGCTGATGAAGAAGGTTCATCATCTGCAAAAATGTCATCATCCCACTCCAACTCCAGGGCAGAACTGACTGTTCCTGTCTGTTTGTCTGAAGAAGAGGGGGTCGGCGAGATGGCCAAGGACGGAAGACTTGTGACTTGCTGTATGATTTCTTCTTCTTCTTCGCCGTCTTCTTCTTCTTCGCCGTCTTTTATGTCACCCCCAGGTGTGTCTGATCGGGATCCCTCAGGCGAAGGGTTGATCCCGTCGTACGGGGCTGACCAGAGCCGACATGCCCTGCGAGAAACAAACAAAACTCATCACACATACAGAAGTTGGACAAATGAAATACTAGAGGGCTGTACGGCTTGTGAAGTGGTTAGCACTCTTGCCTTTGCAGCAAGAATACCCCGGGTTCCTGACCCGGTCAGAACAAGGGCCTTTCTGCATGGAGTTTGCATGTTCTCCCCGGTTTCCTCCCACAGTCCAAAAACTTGGGTGATTAGGCAAATTGGACACTCTAAATTGACCGCAGGTGTGAGTGCTGAGTGTTGTTGTGTCTCTATGTGGCCCTGTGATGGACTGGCTAACTTTGCAGGGTGTGACCTCACCTTTTGTGCCGAGATTGGAGGACAAAGCTAAGATAAGGTACATGGTGTGGTACATGGACAGTATTGACGTTATTGGACATAATCCTTCTTCAGTGGCCAGAAGAACCACTTTATTGCAAAGTTCCTTCCCTGATTTGATCTTTAAATATCAGACACACTGACCTGTGAGAAGTGGAAATGGCCTGTCGGGCATCAAAGAGGTAGTGGAGGTAGTTCACATCCATCAGGAAGTCCGACCCGCGCCAGTAACCGATGCTGTCCGATACAGACAGGTCTAACACAAACGAAGAAGATAAGTTGGTACGTGTACACGTGAAGGTTTTAAGGTACAGGTGTCTCAGGTGTCCTCACCTGCTCCTTTGGCCCAGTGGATGTGCTCAGAGTGGGAGTTTGTGTTGTGGAGGTTCACGGGGCACCAGGAGGGCATGAGGAGCAGGAAGGAGGTGGCGCTGGAGGCGTGGCAGTCCCTCTGTTTTAAGGATGAGAGCTGCTTCCTGGTCAGATGGCTGCACGGAATAAGGTACCTGAGGACACAAATGTTTGGCATGGTCGGGCACTGAGAACAATAGAGGACATCCAGCAGCTCTTTATTTAGACTGTGGGCAATAAAGGAATAAGGGAGTGACGTTTTTCTGCCGTGACCGCACCTTCTACTTTGGTACCACAAGGGAAGGGTGCCAAAGAATGGAACGGTTGGGGCTGGTTATTTCAGGTACTCAAGAACGCAAGAAAATACGTGCCGTACTGTACCAAACTATAAAACGGATAAAGATGACATCATAGCAGCTAGCATCAGTGTGACCAAAATCAGTTCAAATCTGACCTGAAGACGAGCTGCAGCATGACGTCCTCACAGAAGAGACCAATCAGAGTCCTGAACAGGGCCAGTGACACCGTACCCAACTGATGGACATACAAAACGTCTGTCTTACTTCATCAAATATGGAATAATGACATCAGCCTTCAGTGTGTGTGTGTGTGTGTGTGTGTTACCTGGAAAGGTGTGTTGACCCGGCTGACCAGTGTGTCAAGGATCTGCACACTGTCGTGCGTGTGCAGCAGGATGAAGGACAGGAAGATCTGGAGGAGGGCGGGCTCAAAGATGGAGCGCAGGAACAAGTCCAGGTACGCCGTCGTGGTCATCACCTCCTCCACCGTCAGCTGAGCACGCCAAAGAACGTCGATACACGCATGATAGTAATGTTTAATGTTTACACGTGATAACCGCAGCCTTGGTTTCGACATGTTCATAACATAAACAAGAAGAATTTTCTGAACATTCCGGTGAGAAGTGCAGCCACAAGAGCTCTGGAACTCACTCGGACACTACAGTATCTGGCAGGAGAAGAATGGGTGGAGCTCACATTAGCGCTCTCACGTACAGCCCTTTGTGCATGTCTGAACGCATGAACACATGTTATCAGTGAACACAGAGGTGTCGTTCAGTACCTTGTGCAGAGCAGGAGCCAGGACCGGAACTAGGAAGCCATTGTAGATGTAACCCAGCAACTGAGAGCGGACGGAGGGATGAGCGACCTGCAAGACACAGATAAAGCAACACTAGTTTGTTTTCATTGGCTGTGCCTTTGTTCAAAGCCTGTATGTTTACATTACCCTGGTAACGGCACTACAGAAGTCCAGTGAATGCAGGAAGTGGACGAGAGCCGGAACCTGTGGACCCCCGAACACGAGGTGACAGTGACGTTATTTGTCCAAATATCGTTGAATTTGAAAAGATAAATCTTTTTTTTTTTTTTTTCAAAAAATTTGTGGTCGTCATGGTTACCTGCTGCCAGTCGGCCTGCTCCAGGCAATGCCAGTCTTCACTGTAAACCCGGAGCCTGGCAGGAAGAGACGAGTACAGACCAGAGAGACCTGTGGCCAACACCTGTACACAGCACATTCACAACAGTTAATGCTCCTGTCAAATATGTAAATATGGAAGAGACTTTTAGGGTATTGAAGAGTTTCAAAGGTCTCGGGGAGTCTTGAAAAGTATTCTGTCTAAAAGGGTCTTGGAGAATCTTTAAGGAAGATATGTCCTGAAGAGTCTCCGAGTTTCTATTAGGTCGTGAAGTGTCTTTAAATGTCTGCAAGAGTCTTTGGTCTTGAGTTTTGGAGGTCTCGAAGACTCTAAAAACATGTAAGTCTTGTAGAGTCTTGAATATCGGAGTCTCTGAGAGTCTTTTATGTCATGAAGTGTCTTTAAATGTCCGCAAGAGTCTCTGTGATGGTCAACATCTGCATGTCTCCACAACGACAATACCAATCACGTGCAGATTTACTAATCCCTTTTGTGTTCGAGCCAATCTCACACTGATTTACTAATCTGCCTTGTGCGGAGAGATTGAGGTCAGAGTGAGGTCACATGAGTTTAAATCTCACACACACACACACACACACACACACACACACACATGGCTCATGCCTGGTCTTTTACCTGAACAAAGCAGTAACTGGCAGTGATGGAGCCAAAATGGCCAACACCAACAACGTTATTGTGTTAATGTTGTGTTTCTATTTATATTTTTTGAATAATGTTTTTCAACCATTTTCCCTAATATTTTTGTGTGCAGATAGCATATGCTAACAGGTCATTACACACACACAAACACACACACACACACAGTCCCTGAGGAAAAGTATGAGCTCATTAGTGTATTACATAACTGTGATAATGAGATTTCAATGAATGGAAGGAAGGACTTATTAGAATTATTTAAACACAGATCTGATTCATAAAAATATGAGTGACATCAGTGTGTGTGCATGCGTGTGCATGTGTGTGTGCGTGCGTGTGTGTACTTACAGGACAGAAGTACGTGTTCTCACTGATGTGTTGAGCGACTCGAGGCTCAGACGCAGACAGAGACATGATGAGCAGCAGAGCGTCTCTGGCCTGTTGACCCACTGAACCCTGTCTGAGACACACACACACAAACACATACAGTACGTATACATTAACATACACTGTGTGTATAAGTACATGAGTATGTATCTGTGTGTTTAACTGTGTGAATACTTATTAAGTATTAAGTATATACACCTGTGTGTGCGTGTGTGTATATATACACTTGTGTGTGTGTGTACCTGTGTGTGTATGGTATGAGCAGGGAGAAGAGGAGGAAGTTGGCGGCTCCCTGGTCTTCACTCGTGTGGAAAAACAGTTCGAGCACTGATGAATCTTTGACCAGAGCAACGCACAGCTGGTACAGCAAGAGGACAAGCTCCGCCTCCACCACACCGCCACTATCTGCCGAGGAAACGCAGCATGAAAACACTTCTCCGTGAACCCCTTAAACCTAGCGGAGGGTTCATCGTCCCTGGCTCCTCACCGGTTCCAGGTCCGGCACACGAGGCGAGCAGCATCATGAGAGGCCGGAGAACCGGTTTATGATGCAGCAGAGGCTGTTTGGCCTGAGACAGAAGCATCTGGTACATCCTGAGCTGCTCCAGCTTCATGTCCTCGGTGAATTGCCTCCTCAGGCTCCACAGGAACAGCCTCTCCATCACACCCTCCAGAACCACAAACTCCAGGATTGGACCCATGGCTCCTCCTGAAACCAGGACATGTCAGACTCTGTGGCACCTTGAAGAATTCTGGAGTTTGTTTGGTTTTATTGCGAGCTAACCTTTCCCCGCCTCTTCCTCCATCAGCAGGAATAGTATGTGTTCCACGTAGTTCTGGACGGCACTGGCTTCATCTGCCGGGATTGGACCGAGGCGTAAGGCTCCGGAACCACCATGACCAGAGAGAAAACTCAACGCGCCGGTGCTGCTACGACCTGGCTCGTGTTTCTCCAGGATCTTTACCACCTGCACAAAAGAAGGATGTAGAGAGAGAGACCACTTACTTTACTTTGAAGGGAAAGTCCATGTAGACATCACATGTCCCACCCCTTTCTCCCAGAAGCCAATCATCTGCCTTTTAAGGAAACCAGAAAATGGTTCTGCAGTTTGAGGTTCCTGACAGTTTTGAACAATACATGGACTAGGAAGTAAATAGACAGGATGAAATTGTTAGATTGTCAGGGTGGGAGGAGCCAAAGCCAGAGTTGAAGACATCATGTGACTCTGGTTTGAGCTGTTGTGGTTGTGTTGGCAGAAGAAGAAGCTCCTGTCGGGAACAGCATCCAATCAATTTGTAGAAAGTTTTAGGTATCCTTAGGTTGGCTGGCTGGTTGGTCTGTTGTTTGGTTGGTTGGTTGTTCTATTGGTTGGTTGGATGCTGGTTGGTTGTTTGTTTGGTTGGTTGGTTGGTTGTTTTTTTGGTCGGTTAATTGGCTGGTTGATCTGTTAATCGGTTGGCAGGTTGTTCTGTTGGTTGGCTGACTGGCTGACTGGTTGGTTGGTTGGTTGATTGGAAGAATAGTCTTTGGGGAAAATGGTGACAGGGAGAACATTCACAGAGGGTTTGTGGTTGACAAATCAATTCATGGAACACTTTTGTCTAAAATTTGGATTGACATTTGATTTCTGTAATGTCTAATTATATAAATACTGGAAAGGGAACTTGGCTTGTAACTTGGGGGTTCTCGGTTTGAGTCCCCACAAGGTGTGGGGTACCCCTGAGTTAGGTACCCAACTCTCATTGCTCCCCAGGCGCTGCTCAGTGGCTGCCTGCTGCTCCTAATTCTAGGAAGGTGAATACATGAATGAAAGGACAAAGATGCAATGCACTGTCTGGACTTCTGTTAACCTTTGACCTCTGAGATGACCACACACACACAATACTCTTGTACAAAGTGTGTGTTGGTTTTCTTGGCGGGTGTAGAGAGAGAGAGAGCAAGAGAGAAGTTTGTTCTAAATGGATTCTATGTTTGAGAGCCAAAGTCTGGATTAGGAACACACACACAGGCGTTGTCTGCCAATTCATTATGAGGGAAAAGGGACAAACTGAAGTGATTGAGAGACAGAAAGGACAAATAGAACATCGGATGAAAAAACGACAGTGAAGTGTTTTCTCTGTGGGAGGGTTGCCTGTCTGGTTCTTCTGTTGGGTGGTTGGCTGGTGTTTCTATTGGTTGGTTAATTGGTTGGTTGGTTTTTTTTTTTAACTGTTAGTCGGTTGGTTGTTTGGCTGGTTGTTCTGTTGGCTAGCTGGCTGGTTGGTTGGTCTATTGGTTGGTTGTTGGTTCATCAGGTAATTGGTTGGATGGTTACTGATTAGTTGGTTGGTTGATCTATTCTTCGATTGGCTAGTTGATCTTTTGGTTGGTTGATTGACCGACAGACCAACCAACAAACCAACATAATGTCCGGTGATTGATTGGGCAAACACTTACTTAATTGTGTGGATGGATTGCACATTCATTCATTCATTCATGTATTACCTGAGCCCAGTGGTTCTTGAACACGATCATGCAGGTCTCCGGGTCCACTCCTCTCAGTGTGAGAGACGTCTTCCGGTTGCCCCCGACAACCACTGAGGCCATCATCTTGACCAGCTGTTATGTGGCTACAGCATGTTCCACTTCAGTGTGTGGAGGGAGAGGACGTCCGCTGCTGCTCTCACCCCAGGATCACACCCCCTTCCCTGGGTTCAGCGGGCAGCTGCTGGCCTGCAGGGGGCGCACAGAGAGGACACTTCTGTCAGAGGTTCACATGGTGAGGAAGGAGCAGAGACAGTAAACAGCGCCCTGGGACCAGGCCGTCATCCTGGCAGTGGTGAAGGCCACGCAAACACTGCTGTGCTAACTTTCGATAGCCACCTACAGCAGCAGGTGTCAGCCCCGCCCACCATAAAACATGATGTGTGAGTCAGGCCAAAAAATAAAGTTTCCTGAGCTTGTTGTTCAGTGACCAGAGAACAGAAGGAAACTCTTCTCTGTCTCTGTTTTATCTCCGACGTAGCATTAACAGCCAACGGACCAAACAGGAAGTGAGGGTCGTCAGTGGCTATGAGGAAACAGGAAGTGTGGTCCGAGTATGTCTGAGTTGCACCCAGGGCGTTCCAGGACATTCCAGGAATTCCCAGGGAAATGACCACTATACTGTACGTACCACTGTGCTGCTGTGGAGACCACATGGACAAGCGAGCCTGTCGACTGTTGTCCTGAGAGAGAGAGAGAGAGAGAGAGACAGACAGACAGACAGACAGAGAGAGAGAGTGAGAGAGACAGACAGAGAGAGATTAGATGCCCAGATGGTGAAGGACAGATTTGTGTGTTTATGAGACACAGATGTTAATCCCAAACCTCCATCAACAAGTGTGTATGTGTCTGTGTCTGTGTGTGTGTGTGTTTGTCATTGGCTACATTTAAGGACAAATCTTCAAAACAACAATTAAATGGGGACAGTGTTAGGGACAAACACCTGCCGAAAAGTAGGAATGGAACCGTTTGTAAACCGCTCACTCTCCCACACCAAACCCCATAGAGAAAATCAGTGACTTTAACTCACGGGGACACAGGAGCTGCTGGTCTACTGCTGCCTTGTGTGGTCACTTTGTGTCACTGAGGTCAATCTGATCAAAGGATTTCAAAAACCAAATTAACAAAAATAACACTTCACACACTGGATCAACGACTCCTGTGTGCTGTGATGTTAAAATCACTGATTTTCTCTATGGGGTTTGGTGTGGGAGAGTGAGCGGTTTACATAAACGGTTCCTGTTGGAAAAGTCTGGTACCATAGATTTAAGACGACATAAGGTTTATAGATTAGATTAGATTATAGATTAGAGTGAGTCACTTGATTTAATGTCCCCACACTTGTGTGATATGTCACATGCCATCACACAAACCAAGGATTAAACACACACACACACACACTACTGACCTATTTATTTTTTTTTCATTTTATCTGATTGTGGTTTAATTTAAACCCTGATGATGATGACGATGATAATGAAGATGATGACGAAGAGCAGTCTGTTTTGGACGAAAGGCTCTGGACGTCGTTTTTTGTTTGTTGACACAGTTGCTTTGTTCTCATAGCTTCTCTAATCTTTGCTCTTTAACCAGCTGTTCGTTTTCCCTCACAGAGAAGATGAAGTCGACAGTTGTTGTTTTTCCATGAATACAAACACACTTCAAACACCTCGTTTGTCATTAAATCACCTCAAATGTCTCATCTTCTCAAAAGAAACATCCGTAAACCCAAATAAATTCAATGTTTTTTGAGGGAAAAAGTCAATAAAATCATATGAAAGTTTGTTATTTACAGTTTGACACATATTTTATTTGCTAACGTGAAGGGGTGGACTTTCTCCAGCCGCAAGGGGCAATGAAGTTTTATTTGATTGAAAATTTGATCTATTTAAAGTCATATCGACAACAATTTTGTCCTGAAATACACTTGAATGCACCATCGCACACTTGTAAAATGTTTTTTTATTCTTATTTTATATTTAATGTATAAAGTGTAATATAATTATTTTTACTCATGTTATATTACTTTATATACACAGATATATAAAGTATACACACATACACAAACACAGATAAATAATGGACTGACCTGCACCTGCAGTGAGCTCCTCCTTAGATAAAAACACACTTTCCTGGACTCTCTGTCTCTTTTATTGTCGCTTCTTCTTCCATGAAAACCCCAATAACAAAGTGGCTCCAAAACTCTGTCAATCTAAGAAATAAACGGATAAACAAAAAATAAACATAAACAAACAAACAAAGATAAAATCCCGAGGTTTCTGTCCAGAGCTCAGCTGTTCCTGTCCAGACTGAGCTGAGACTCACTGAGGATTTAATCCGCTCAGCTGTCAATCACTCCTGCTGGCTGCTAGGTAACACTGAAGCCCCGCCCACAAGGATAATAAAACACGCCCCGAAGAGAGACGGAGAGAGAGCAAGAGAGATAGACACTTAAAGTACATCAGTACATAATATTTCGTGCTTAATTAATTTCGAATTAATTCAAATAGAGTTTCCACTTAAACACATACAACCTGGTGTCAGTAATGTATGCCAAATTGTAGACAACACGTCACTTTGTATTTCAAAACTTAAAAAAATAGTGTCCACATGATGTGATATATGTGTCTCTGGGACGGGTATTATTAAAACGTGTTATTTTCTTAATGGGGTGTTGTGTTGATTAATATGAAAAAAGGGGGACTACAGCAATTACGTTTTTGTTTTCAATGTCAGACGTTATCCACCAGAGGTCAGTGGTGGATTGTCTCACCCGCTCCTGCTCAGATAGAAACACCAGTGCTGCTC
This sequence comes from Solea solea, assembly GCF_958295425.1. Taxonomy (NCBI): domain Eukaryota; kingdom Metazoa; phylum Chordata; class Actinopteri; order Pleuronectiformes; family Soleidae; genus Solea; species Solea solea. The sequence continues at coordinate 35,314,238 of NC_081136.1, forward strand.
TCTAGTGGCAAAACAGTGAAACTACATATGAGTGTTTTGGGTTTTTTGTGAAGTGAGAAATCAGTCAAATCCTGTTTTAGGAACAAACTCAAGAGGGATTTTTTTTACTCTGCTTTATCAAGATGAAAACATGTTGAAATGAAGCACAAATAAAGAAAATCACATATTTTATTTATAGATGACATCGTCTGCGAGTCTCGACATGTTAATAACTGTTTACAGCACAGTGTCTTCATCTTCATCGTGACCCACTCTCTGTAATCACTTTATTTTTGTCTCGTCATGGTTTCTTTGGCTTTATTCTGTTCTACACATGTAATAAACGCCATCATTTAGTCACCACTGCACATTTTTGTGGATATTTAACCTCTGTGTGACCGTAATGTGTCATATTTCTGTTCATTTTTGTTTTGAAACTTTTTTGTTTTGGTTTGTTTTGGCAATTTTGTCATTGTATTTTATGTCATTTTTCTTATGTTATGTTCTTAAAATGTTTGTCTCTATTTTGTCATTATACACAAGGTCATTTAGTGTCACATTTCCTCTCATTTTCAGTCTATTTGAGGTTGTTTAGCATGATATACCTGTAAATAACTGTCTCTTTTTCAATCACAAACATGATCTTGTTAGATTTAAGGTAGTTTGTTTGTTTGTGATAGTTTAGCATCTCTTTATGATTATGTTGTGCCTTTCTGGTCATCCATGTCTCTTGACTGTCATTTTGCCTTGTTAGCATCATTTTTGGACATTTATTTGACTGTTTCACATGAAAGATTTATATAGCGCTTTAAACTAAACTGTTATCATGTTAATCTATTAATTTGATCAGATTTAAGGTGGGTTTTTTTATGTTTTGTGAATTTTGTGATTGTTAAACATGTCTTTATGAGTATGTTGTGACTTTCTGGTCATTTATCTCTCTTTACTGTCATTTTGCGTCATTTATTTGACCTTCTAACGCACAAATATTGATCTAGCGCTTTATAGCAAACTGTTATCTGTCATTGTGGTAATTTGACACGCTTTTGTTTGCTATGCTAATTGTTTTTCCCTCCATTTTACTTTTCCTTCTTTTTTGTCTGCTCGCGCTCCCTTTTTCTCCCAGTCCGTGACGTCACGGGGCCGGTGCGCGTGCAGCAGCTGAGCTCGCGCCGCGGCCGGGTAGAGTAGAGGAGGCGGAGGAAGGACAGGGAAACTCCAGCCAAAACTCTGCCCAGTTTCACGCTTTGTTTTACACAAACAGCGGCTTTTAAAGAGGTCAACGCCGCCGTCGCTGCCGAACACGACGCCGGAGTGTGTGTCCGAGCCGGGACTCGACTTCGGCCTGCGAAGGAAGTTGACGGTGTATCGGGTGAACTTGTCGCGGGTCGCGGAGCTAATGTTGTTGTTGTGGTGGTAGTGGTGGATGTTAGCGACGAGACAACAGCAGCAGCAGCAGCAGGAGGAGGAGTGTTGACCCAGCTCGTTTTACCCGACAAACCGGGACAAACGCGAAGAAGGAGCAGCGACATGGCCGAGGCTCGGTCCGAGGAAGAGGAGGAAAACATGAGGGACACCCGGGAACAAGTGGTCCGGCGGCAGCCCCGTACCTCCGGAGGTAAAATAAAACCCCACAATTAACTAAAATCATACATTTTTTCACACGGACTCCAGCTGAAATTGATAATAGTAAGTAATAAGTGGTGAAAAATGAAGATGTCACGTGTCAAATTGCACGTTTTTAATGCAAACAAGGGCCTTTCACCGAAACTTAATGACTTGTAACTATCGCCCCCTACTGGCAGACTTTTTATTTAGCAAGAAAATGTTTTACGACCTTGAAACTTTCCCGTAAAACATAACATCAGGAATATTCCTGGGACAGTATATGATTGTAATTGTGAGTTTCTGTTTCTGATATTCATGAACAGGGAAAATTCGTAAATACTGCACTTGAGAGTTACTTGAAAATTATGCTTAGTTCGTATCTGGTGGTTTATTTTAAGGTGCCACCAGGGGGAGCCTGCATTTTTCCTGTCAGTCCAGGACAATCACACTTTATTATGATCCTGTTTTCCACTAAAAACACTATGTTTGTAACGTTGCATCACTGAGTAATGTTTACTCAAGTCCTGTTTAGCAACAGAACAAACTATTTTTCTTTATTAATCCACCAAAAGCATATTTTTTTACATTTACTGCAATAATGCAATGGATTGCTCTTATTTATATTTGGATAATCCACTAAATCAGAGAGGGATAATCCTCCAGGATCCTCCTGCTCTGTGGAATTTGTAGCATCCCTGTCAAATCTAACACTGTGCTGATAAAACTTTTGAACAGGCTGGACTTAAAATACACGTCAAATTTACTTTTCTGTGTGCCGAGTATAAATTTGTCACTTAACCATCAAGTCTGTGTTGTTTATATAGAAATAAATCACATGTGTGAGTTGGGGTTAGCGTTTACATTTTAACATGCTACAATTTTAAAGGGGGTTTGGTGTAGCATTAAGAAGCCAAATCGAATTGTTAAAATTTCAGGTGAAAGTACGACAAGATTGGTGGATTAGTCAGTCAGTTTGATAATAAATAGTTGTTTTACAGTTTATTTTATTGAGCTCCCTAAACTGACCACACGAGGCAGCAGTGGACCAGCAGTTCCTGTGTCCCTGCAAGCTAAAGTAACTGATTTTCTCCAAGGACTTTGGTGTGGGAGAGTGAATGGTTTACAAACTTCAGTTTCCTGTTGGAAAACGTCAAACATATTTTTAAGATATTGCAGACTTAGTAGAACAACCAATAGGTGGCACTCTCTCTCTCTGAACCGCTCTGTGATTAGTCAAAGTCTCAAAATGAGGAGCGAAAGTCAAGTTTGTAAACCATTCGCTCAGAAAATCAGTGACTTTAGCATCACAGCACACAGGAGTTGTGGATCCACTGCTGCCTTCATCACTAAGTTCAAATGTCTTATTTTATGACTTCAGCTTTTGAAAACCTTCATTAAAATTCAGTGACACAAAGTAACCAGCAGCTCCTGTGTCCCCACGAGCTTAAATCGCTGATTTTCTCTATGGGGTTTGGTGTGGGAGAGTGAGTGGTTTACAAACTTCAGTTTCCTGTCGGAAAAGTCTGTCTAACAGTGAGATAAAGACGTGAACAGTGAGATAAAGACATCAATGACTTTAACTGACATAGATTTTATGAGCTGAGTTTTTAGTTGAGTGGCTAAAATCAGTTTTTATCTTGGTCCCAGCTCCCAATGGCGATTTGATTTATTCAGATACTATGATTTTTGTGTGTTTTATGAACCTAATTCTAGTTTTCGACTAGTTTCAGTTTGTGCAAAAACCTGTGTGTGGGTGGGTGGGTGTAACCCTCTGAAACCTGAAGCCATAAATTCATGCATCAACAGGCGAATATGTCATCATTTGGGTCAAAGTTCTCTTTCACACACACAGAAACACATCCCGTCTTGGCTGTAATGGTGCAGGCCTGTGCCAAGCCTTAAAGCCATTAGTTAAACGTCGGGGAAACACTGGTTATAATTGTGTGTGTGTGTGTGTGTGTGAACGAGACAAGCATATAATTTGACAGCAGTCATCGAGGAGACATCCTCACCTTAATCACCGCTTATATCTTTGGAAACGTTACAGCATCCCAGTCTGAAGATGTTTGTCAACTTGATGACTCAAGTGTTCACTTTAGGTTCACAGAATTATTTAACTATTCATCGTCAGGGCTGAAACTAACGATTTCTATCATAATCGGTTCATCTGTCCGATGAATCGATGAGTTGTTTGGTTCAGGAAATTATGATGTTTTCACGATTTATTTGTTATATGGAGTAAAAAAAAAAAAACAGGGCTGCAACTATTAAATTGATTAATAATCAATTACAAAATCAACTTATTGAGTGCTTTTTTTAATAGTTTAAATATTTTCTAGTTTCTGTGATTTTTCAGCTTCTTAAATATAGTTTAAAGTAAAAATAGTTTAAATATTTTCTGGTTTCTTTGCTCCATAAAACAAAGAAATCATTAAAAACTGATGAATTTTGTGTTTGTGTACAAAAACAAGACATTTGAAAACATTCGTGGACAGAAGACAGGAAGTAAAACACAGGTGATATCAGGTTGCGGTTCACCAGAAAGGGAAGTGTCTCAGAGAGTCACCATGGCAACAAGAGCTGAGCCATTGTGTTTTTAAATCATTTAAAGTTAAACGTGTCAGAAACTCGGCGTGTGTGACTGAAACAAACTGAGGAGCAGCAGAAACAGAGTCAGATTAGATTGAGAATCTTAGATTCTCGTGTTGGTTTACAACATTCCTGCTCTGTGTGTGTGGATTTAACGACTGTTAAAAGTCTAAGATGAATTTTTCTGGTGTCTGAGGTTCATTAGTTCCTCCACAGTCTGCTTATGTTTATGAAAGGCAGCTGCATCATTCAAAATGTCGCAAGATTTTCCACACCAAGCATTGAGCACATGAAACCCATCACGGCAGTTTTCAGAATAAAATGGCCACTTTTTGTTTATCCAAACAAAACCTTTTTTTCAGGGTTAGGGTTAGGGTAATTTTTCAAAATAAATGTCTCGGTTTCTGTTGGTCCACACAAACAAGCTAACTGTGGTTTTCAAAATAAATGTGTCAGTTTCTTCTTGATCCTTACCAACAAGCAAAAGACAGCTTTCTAAATAAATGTCTCAGTTTTCTGTTGGGCCACACTAACAAGCAACCCACAGCTTTCTAAATAAATGTCTTAGTTTCATTGGTCCACACTAAATTGCAACTGGTAGTTGTTTTCAAAATAAATGTCTATGTTTCTGTTGGTTCACACTAACAAGCAACCTGTGGTTTTCAAAATAAATGTCTCAGTTTCTGTTGGTCCACACAAAAACACAACCTCTAGCTTTCAAAATAAACGTCTCAGTGCGTTGGTCCACACTAACAAGAAACCTATGGTTTTCAAAATGAATGTGTCGGGTTCTGTTAGTCAACACAAACAAGCAACCCATGTTTTTAAAAACAAAAGTCTGTTCAGTCACACTGAAAATATTTTCTCAATAAAAGTCTCAGTTTCTGGTCCGCAGTGAAACAAAATAAACGTTTGGATTTCTACTCTTAAACACAACCACACTGTTTTCAAAATAAAAGTCTTGGTGACTGTTTGTCAACACTTAAACACAACTCCATGTATTCATTGGCATGACGTCATGAGCAGGAAGTAGTGCCTCCTGGAGTCCTGGCTCCACAGGCGGTGGCAGCTGTTAGACGTTGTCGTGGGAAGCTTTAGTTTTCCTGTCCATGTTCGTATCCCTTTGACCTCTGACCTCTGAACCACAGACGACGAGCAGCAGCGAGTTTTTGCTGAGTCGTGCGTCGGCGTGTTTGAACGCAGCTCTCTCGTCCTGCTGCAGCTCAAACATCTGGAAGTGATCAAACTGCTGATGACTCCAGCAGAAACACCACAGCGGCCAATCACAGCCCGGCACTGTGTGAGCTCTCCACCATTTAGGAAGCAGGTGGGCGGGGCTTTGTGACGTCCAGAGAAGGGAAAAAAGGGGAGAAGAAGGGGAAAGAAAAGAGGTTTTCATTTCATCTGGAGAAAGGAGGAAAAGAAGTGTTGGCAGATTAAGTTTCCAAAACTTTTAGTTTTTGCGAAACTCTTCAGGAAGTCGAGCCGACGCGGTTTATCAGTGTGAAAGGGAGGAAGAAAAGGAAACAAGTCCTGTGAGTCCTCACGCACAGTCCTGTCGTCCAGATTTTTTTTTTTGATCTTCACAATAGTGTGGACTGAGATCTTCTGCTTTCTGTGTTTTAATCCCATTTAGCCTCTATAGGTGGCGGTGTTGTCTGTGTCAGTGGATCAGAAGTGTTAATCGTGATTTCTCTCCGCAGGTCGTCCCGGCAGACGTAAACCAGAGCATCGTCTCAGGTGAGACACTTTTTTTATTTATTTTGCTGCTGCTGCATCCACACTAACACGCCTGAAAACACACGTCACATGGCCAGGTCCACCCTGTGTAAACGGGAAGCAGTCGGTTGCTTAGTAACAGATAATCCCCTTAATGAAGAACAGCAATGAACAAAACTCAAAATTAAAACTTCAAAATTAAAGTATTAATTTCTGTTAATCCACACTAATACACAACACTGTAGTTTTCAAAATAAATGTCTCCGTTTTCTGTTGGTTTACACTAAAACCGGCGCAGCAGTTTTCAAAATTAAAGTCACGTTTAAAATTATGATTATCCACAATAATACATAACACTGTAGTTTTCAAAATAAATGACTCGGGCTCTGTTGGTTCACAATTAAACAAAATAAAAGTGTGACTTTACACACTAAAACGCAACCGTGTGGTTTTCAAAACAAAAGTCTCATATATATGTTTGTCCACACTAAAACACACCCCCATAGCAACAGTGGTGTGTTTTTAGAACCGAAGCTTGTCAGAGAGTGGGTTCAGTCTTTGTCTTTGAGTACGATGAATAATTTGTAGCAGGAGTTGCATGTTTGATGTGACCCACATGTAACCATATGGTTTTTGTAGACTCTCTGATCTGGACTGTTTTCATTTAAAAAAAAAAATCTTTCCTTTGTGTCCTCTCAGCCTTTTCACTTCCTCAGGTCTCAGAGTCTGACACACTCCTGAAAGTATTTGGGCTGCCAGCTGGTTGGCATGGCAACCAGCCTAAGAAGTCAAAGGGTTTAAAGACTGTGTGTGTGTGTGTTTTATTAGGAAAGGGGAGTCTCAGTTTGGTGAGGAGTTTTCTGCATTTTAGCAGAAAACAGGGAAACTGAAGTTTGTAAACCACTCACTCTCCCACACCAAACCCAATGAAATCCTTCATTCAGATTTATTTTAGTGACACAAAGTGACCACACGAGGCAGCAGCAGACCAGCAGCTCCTGTGTCCCCGTGAGCTAAAATCACAGATTTTCTCTATGGGGTTTGGTGTGGGGGAGTGAGTGGTTTACACACTGTTTCCTGTTGGAAAAGTCTGTCTAACAGGGAGATAAAGATGTGAACATACTCTTAAGGCATCGTAGACTTTAACTGATGCAGATTTTGTTGGCTGACTCCTTATGTACAGTAGCTTTTAAAAAGTTCCTTTTTTTTTGTATGTTTAAGGAAGCGCAAAACACTGACATTTTATGGACCAAAACAACAAATCACTCGTTTAAGACAGTAAATGTCAGATTAAGTGAAACAAACTGCTGCTTCTGGAGTTGGTGCCACATGTGTCGCGGCACGCCTGAAAAAATGCCGTCATGTGATTAAACGAGATGCTGGAAACTTTTTTTTTTTTTTTTCTTTGATGACTCAGCAACTTTATAAAAATGACCAAGGAGATTTAACTGTGAAGTCACCGGTGCAGTACAAATGTGTTTTATTATTATTATCACAGTTTTTTTTACAGTGAGAGGACAGAAAATAAAAATGAGGGAGTGTTGTTTTTCCATCAGTGAGTTTGGAGGGTTGAGTCATGGTGTGTGTGTCTGTGTGTGTGTGTGTGTGTGTGTGTGTGTGTGTGTGTGTGAGCGAAAGAGGAAAAAATTCCTGAGTCAGTTTCGTCTTTTTTTTGCTCCAGGACGATCAGAAAAAGTTCACATCGTCCAAAACTGTAGCTTTATTCGTCGTCTCTTAAACTGAAAACAAAGAGAAAAAGACATCGTAAATGTAGCTGAGTGGACAGGGAAGGACAAACGGACGGACGAGCGAGCTGTGTTTATCCCTGAGAGAGAGAGAGAGAGAGGGATGTACGAGGTTAGACAAAGTGACTCATGGTTTCCTCTTCTCTTCTTTTTTCCTCAGTCAAGGTCCACTGTCGTCCATCAGAGCGGTCATCAAAAGAAGTGAGTCTCGTCGTCTTTCAATCTTTCATTCTGGACATAAAAAAAATCTGTGTGTGTTGGAGGTCGAAGGTCGACCTTTGAAAATATATAAAAAAACACTTTTTTAGTCACCAACTATTTACATAATCAATCAATCGAGTGTTTTGTGTAAGTCCTTACATGTGAAATGAATCTTAATCCAAAAAAATCTGTTGACAAACACAGTTAATTATGTTATTATTCATGTGTTGCTTCAATGTGAATTATATGTTAGAACTAGTGCGTCGTATTCTCTCTGTTTTATCATATTTTACGAAAAAAATACACTTTAATTAATGTAAATAAAGCATTATATATATTATATATTGGACTGCAGCTTGACATTGTCATATTTTGGTGGTTATTTGCTCTTATTTATTATTTATTATTTGTGTGCTTTTCTTTTTCCGTCGCTGTATTTACGTTTTCAATTATTTATTTATTTATGGACTTATTTCATTATATTTCTATAACATTACAAAACAACAACAGCACCATGGGAATATGATTTTAGTGCACTAATAGCAGTTTTTAAAGAGTTACATATGTGTATATTTATGTGTGTGTATATATATATATATACATATATATATATATATATATATATATATATATATATATATATATATATATATATATATATATGTGTGTAAGTGTGTGTGTGCTACATCACATGTACACTAAACATATTTAAACATATAATAGTCCGATAATTAAAGACTTTTTCCTTCTCTACTTTAGTTCATTTATGTTTTCTCGACTTCAGAGTTCAAATAAAATCCTGAATTGGACGAATTCTTCCGCTTAAACCTGTTGTTTGACATAAATTGACCATAAGACACTTTTAAATGGAAGAGACTGCGTCCATCTGTCTGTCTGACGTTTGTCTGTGTCTGTGTGTCAGCGTCCACCAGGCCCACGTCTGTCTCAGAGACGTCCAGAGAAAGAGACCGAGAGCGGGACAGAGACAGGAGGTGAGAGACGCTGCTTAGTCTGTTTTATACTTAAAAAGTAATTGTATTATTTAAAAACAAACTAAAAAAAGTTCAAATTATACTAATTATTCAAATTATAAGTACATGTACATTTGTTTTTGCTCCTTTTCCCTGTGAATTTTGACATTTTCTGTATGTTTATGTTATGTAATATCATTATTATTATAATTATTATTATCGTTGTTATTATTATTATGACGATGTGTCTTATTGTGAATCTGAATATGTGCGTTTTTTCATGACTTCCTGTTGTCGCCACCTGTTGCCAGGCGACCAGAGATCACCATCCTGTCTGCAGAGCCTCTGACCTCCGTGTCCTGGTTCCCCGGAGCCTCTGGAGGATTCCCGCCTCCCCCTCCTCCCGCCGCACAGATCTGGGGATCCACCATCCCTCCGGCCATACAGGTGATCAGCTGACGTGTGACGACTATTCCAAAACGTTGGTGCAAATGCTCTTCTCATACACAGACGGATGGAATAAAAATCTGCGTCAGTTTAAGTCTACGATATCTTAAGAACACGTTCACAACTTTATATCACTGTTAGACGGACTTTTCCAACAGGAAACTGAAGTTTGTAAACCACTCACTCTCCCACACCAAAGATAAAGACGCGAACATGTTCTGTAGATATCTTAGACTTAAAGTGATGTGGATTTTATTAGAGATTATTTAGTTTAGTGGCTGAAAATCCCCTTTTGTTGTCTGTATCGTGTGTTAATGATGGTTTCGCTGTTTCTCAGCCTCCTCCTTCCTATGAGGAGGTAATCAGAGAGAAGACACAGGAGCAGGTTCTCCTGCCCCCGTCGCTGCCGCCGCCCTCTTCCTCCTTCTCCTCCTCCTCTTCCTCCTCTTGCTCCTCCTCTTCCTCGTCACGTCCCACGTCCACTATAACCATTGCCACACAGACGGACACAGGCTCCGCTCCGGCCCCTGGAGACGACGGCGTGCAGCGTAAGTGCCGCTCAGCGTTTGTCACGTTCATGATTTATGTTTGCTTGTAAATAATTGTTGTTGTTGTTGTAGTGAGGCGACCGGTGAGACCGCCGCGACCGTCTTTCCCCTCCCCGCCCACATCGTCTCACACTGATGACATCACCACCAGCCTATCAGCACTCGCCTCCGTCAGCAGTGACGCAGACCTGTTCTCACGTTTGACTCCGTCCACCTGCTCTCACACCAAGCGCTCACTAGCTCCTCACCCTGCTGCCGGCTTGGGGCGCCCTAGACCACGCCCTCGCTCTAAGCTCAACCTCCAGCCAGTCAGTGGCGGCGAAGTCCAAGTCCAGACTTTGGTGAAACTGCGTGATGACGGTTTGGCCACGTTAGCAGCCCGCGCTGTAGCCGAACCTGCCACCAGAGGAGGAGTCAGTCAGGGGAAGTACCTGCAGGAGCTGCTTGAGGCCTTCAGCTCCGACGACTGGGGCTTCCCCGAATGCCACAGCGGCAGCAGCGGCCAATCAGAGAGCGAGGAAGAAGAGGAGGAAGACGGCGAGGACATGGCGGCTCTGAAAGAGAGGATACAAGCCTTCGAGCAGCAGGTGGCCAATGAAAGCTGTGGCGACGCTGACGGCAAAGACGCCGTGACAAAGAGACCCGAACCCCGGCCACGCCCTCGTCTCCAGGGACAACAGGCCAAATCGGCCCCGCCCACCGTCGCACCGAAGCCCAAGAACTTCCCACAAGCTCCAAAACCGTCCAGCAAAGTTTTCTGGGAAGACGCAGGGTCAGCGGAGGCCGAACCACAGCTGGTCAGGACTGCCGAAAAACCCACACTCGCACCGAAGCCGCAGTCCCCCACCGAAACACTCCTGCCGTCTGTCTCCGCCCCTCTCCCCGCTCCCAGGCCCCCTCCACCAAAACTCACCCACTCCCTCAGTGAAGTGTCTTCCTCCTCCTCATCCACTACAAACCCCAGACTTCCTCCCAGACCCGCGGTCGCCCCCAGAGGAAACCTGGATAAAAGCTCCCCGACCCTTCCCCCACGACCCTCAGTGGAGGTCAGCAGCAGAGCGAAGGCGGAGCCTCCGGCTGATGAGACGCAGGCAACTGCCAATCAAACTGGTCAGTGTCTTCCAATCGATTAATATTTGTCTTTTAAGCACCTTCATTTTCACCATTTGTTCATTTAGTTTTATCAGTAAATCAGAACAACAGGAAACCACTCACTCTCCCACACCAAACCCCATAGAGAAAATCAGTGATTTTAACATCACAGCACACAGGAGCTGTTGATCCACTGCTGCCTCCATCACTGAGTTCCATTGTTTTATTTCAGTGAATTCGGCTTTTGAAATCCTGCAATCCGATTCACTTCAGTGACACAAAGTGACCACAAGAGGCAGCAGTAGAGCAGCCGCTCCTGTGTCCCTGTGAGCTAAAATCGCTAATTTTCTCTCTGGGGTTTGGTGTGGGAGAGTGAGTGGTTTACAAACATCAGTTTACTGTTGGAAAAATCTGTCTAACAGTGAGATAAGACGTCATAGACTTAAGCTGACATAGATTTTGTTGGGTAAGTCCGTCGCATATCAACAAAGCATGCTGGGAAACATTCGACGACTTGTCATTTCTTCTGACTGTTTCAGTGAGAGAAGGAAGTGTTCGTCTCAGTGTCGCGACCAAACCGGCTGCTGTGACCTCACCACGCAGAGCCAGTGGTGAGTGTGTGTGTGTGTCTGTGTGTGTGTGAGGACTAAGCTGGATGTAGCTGTCGTACAAGGGAGTGTTTGAAAGCTTAGAGATGCAAATCTCCCTTGTGAAGTGGCTGAAATATGCAAACATTTGAAGCGTGTGTGTGTGCACGCGTACGTGCAACCCCGGCATTGTGAAAAACAAGTGCTGTGATTGTGTGCAAAGAAAATGACCCCCACTGTGTGTGTATACAAGTGCTGTTTCCCATGATGCAACATGATTCAAACAGCAGCTTATTAAAGCTGCCATTATGAGATTTTAATTTATAAGTCGATTTGATTGATTTATCACTAAAAATTTTGCTTTTCATTTAATCTGAATTGACTAAAATCGGCTCCGCCTCCGTCTGCAGCTCCGACTCTGGCTCCCAAACCCACTGGAGCTCCTTCCCAAACGTCTCCAGATCCAAACCCACTTCCGGCCAAACCTGCAGGACCCGTGACCCTGAAACCTGCTGCTCCAGCTCCGGCCAAACCTCCAGCTCCAGCTCAGAGGAAGAACCCGGTGATATCAGTCAAAGCAGAGAGTTCCAGCGCTGACCCTCCTCTTCCTCCACGGTAAGACAGAGATTTCATGACTCCCACTGATGAGATAAACCACCGTCAGCTGTGAGCTGAAGTGGAGCGATGTTCAGCAGAGTCTGACACTTTAATAAGCTTCAGATTTGAATAAAGGTTTAAATTTAAGCAAGTTAAACCAGTCTTTTCTTAGTGCCTTCTTTGGCAGATAAAATAATGTCATGGGCTAATGAAAAATAATGAAAAAATAAAAAACTTTAACCTTAAAAACACTTCACAGTTCAAATTACCTGTTGACCTGCTGTTGAAAATGCTGACTCATGCTCCGCCATCTTCTTCAGGCCGTCTAGTGTTAAGCTCCTCCCCCTTCGCCCTCCACCGATCAAATCCATTCCAGAGCGACCTCCACCTCCAGCCGTCACCTCCACCTCCACCTCGGCTCCGCCGCCTTCCGTGGCTAGCCCCGCCCCTGGAGTGTCACCAGCCAGTCAGTGTTCACCCTCACAGACTCCTCCTCATCCCACGTCTGTAACAGCCAATCAGCAACAAAGAGTCCCAAAGAAAGGACCACCTCTGCCCCCGAGACCAAAACCTGGACATCCACTTTACAGCAGCTACACGGTAAACACACACACACACACACAGACACACACACAGATCAGACATTTGAGGTCTGACTTTGTGTTGTTTCAAAATTTGTGCCATAGAAGCAGGAAGTCCTGATCGTACTGGACGACCCCAGTCCTGCACCTCCAGAGGATCAAACCCCCGCCTCTCCTGTCACCAGCTTGTCTCAGTGTCTCCTGGCCATGGACACGCAGCCAGAGCCAGGTGTCCACCAGGACTGCGAGGGTAAACCCAGCCTGGACCTGAACCTCGACCTATCACAGTCTCAGGTAACGAGACGCTTCATAAACCTTAGAATAATGTCACACCAGGTGCAGATTATAAAATAAAGGCTGTTTATGGTGGATATCTTAAGAACCTGTTGACGTCTTCATCTCAGTGTTACACAGACTTTTCCAACAGGAAAGTGAAGTTTGTAAACCACTCACTCTCCCACACCAAACCCCATAGAGAAAATCAGTGGTTTTAGCTGGCGGGGACACAGGAGCTGCTGGTCTACTGCTGCCTCGTGTGGTCACTTTGTGTCACTGAAATAAACCTGAATGAAGGATTTCAAACACTGAACTAATGCAATAAGACATTTGGATTTAGTGATGGAGGCAGCAGTGGATCAACAATCTCCTGTGTGCTGTGATGTTAAAATCACTGATTTTCTCTATGGGGTTTGGTGTGGGAGAGTGAGTGGTTTAAAAAACTTCAGTTTCCTATTTTGAAAGTCTGTGTAACTGAAGACACGTTTCACGAAAATCTAACTGACTTTCGATTTTCGTTAAAATCAGCATTTTTCTCTCGTGTCCCTGCAGGCAGCCATGTTTTTCCTTTGCCTTTTATTTTTTTTTTTCCCCCTCTTTCAGTCCATCCTGCCTGTGCAGCCTCCTGAGCAGAAAGAACAACCAGATGCTGCTCCTGTCAGGTCTGACACACACACACACACATGCACGCACACACACATACACACTAAATAAACAACAGCCTCCTCTAACGACGCCCGTGTTCCGTGTTTCTGTCGCAGCGGCCCGCGCTGCGTTGCCCTCTTCGACTACGAGGGGGAGGAGGAGGACGAGCTCACCTTCTCCCAGGGCGACGTCATCGCTCTCCTCGAGCTCATGGGGCAGGAGTGGGGGCGGGGCCAGATCCACGGGCGAGTAGGGATATTCCCGCTGAACTTCACTGAGGTCACGGAGCCGCCGCCGCCACCTCAGTCGGTGACGTCGCCCGAGGAAACGACAAAAACAGCGCTGGATACGACGGTGACAGAAACGTCTTCTGGTGAGTTAAAGATTTCTACTGTATGTTTACTCAAGTTTATTGATTTATAGTATTAAGTGTCTTATGTAAGTCTGATGAGATCATATCTACACTAACATATGTAACTAACTAAACAGTGTTGTTTGTTTTTGAACTGGTTTCTGCTTGTTTTAGGAACAAACTTTCCTCTTTACCTTTTGTTCCTGTTAAAGGTTCATTTTCACCAAACGTAACATGTAGAATTGTGCAAATTTACACAGTTAGCAGCTACTTGCGTTGCATTCACTGTGAACTCTGTGTCTTTTTTGTTTTTGTCGTCTTAAAAACAGCACTGAAGACGCCACAGGATTTGCAGGTGAGTGAGCGCCGCATTCTTATCTCCCACCACCAGAGGGCAGGCTCTGCTTCAGTGAAGAATAAAATGCACGTTTTGTTTTCTTCTTCTTTTGTAAAACGCCTAAATACATTTATTTTCTTAATACACACTACTTACTTTCAACCTGTTTTTTTTGACTACTTTCTGTGTAAACCTTTTTTTCAAAACACTTAAATAATTAAATTGTGATTCTTCTTAAAGTATTTCATGTTGTTTTTCTTTTTTTAATGTTATTTTTTGTTTTTGTCAAGTGGTAACAGGAACTAGTCTGTTTCAGTGACGGTCACGTGACCTCATCTGACTTTTAATCACATGCAGTTGTTGATTTTGTGTGTGTGTAGACAGAGGAGTGGGAGGTGGCTCTGTTTGACTTCCCCGGTCAGGCGGTGGACGACCTGTCCTTCCACAAGGGGGCGCTGATCCTGGTGACAGAGCGCGTTGACGCAGAGTGGAGGAGAGGAAGACTGGAGGGGAGGGAGGGGCTTTACCCTGCCGCCTTCACACAACCCTGCCAGGGTAACACACACACACACATACACACGCAGGGAGATTACATTTGATGATTCATTGGCAGATTAAACCATGACTTCCTCTTCCTCTTTTGCAGCTCGGCCAATCACAGAGCAGCAGCAGACGGCTGGGGTGGCGGCTAAAGGAGCGGCGAAGGCGTTGTTTGACTTTGTGGCGGAGAGCGAGGACGAGATCATGCTGAAGGTGAGCGAGATTCACGAGGACGTCGGTGGTCACTTGATCAGGTGACATGTTTTTAAACGCCCGCCCGTCTCTCGTCCTGCAGGTGGGTGACATCATCACTGAGGTGGAGGCTGTGAATGAGCAGTGGATTGTGGGAGTTGTGGGAGGGAGACGTGGGATCGTCCCCAAAAACTACGTTTCTCTTCTCTGACGAGAAAATGACAAATAACGGCCGTCTAAAAGTATTTTAAACGTAACAAAAGCAGCTTGGTTTGTTTGGTTTGCTTCTGTTTTTTGTTTTATTCCTGACTTCAGAAACAAAAAAGATGTCTGATGGGATTAACAAAACGCTCAGTGTCGGACGTTGCAATCTTTTCCTTCGTGGAAGTGGATTTCAGTGGATTTTTTGAAACCATGAAGATCTTGAACTCTTTTCTCCACAAACTTGTTATGACAGGATTTAATATAAAGACGGTTGAGCGGGACATTTCAGTGGGACGCGGGACATCTAAGTAAGACATTTCAATGGAATGTCCAAGAAGTTTTAATGGGACATCTGAGCAGGACATTTCAACAGATTGTCCTTTCAAGATGTTTCAGTGGAACATCTGAGAGGGACGTTCCAACAGAATGTCTGAGCAGAACGTGTCTATAGGACATCTAAGTGGGACGTTTCAATTGATCATCTGAGTGGGACGTTTGAGTGGGAATACGAAACGGAACATTTGAGCAGGATTTCTCAATGGGACGTTTCTGTAGGACATGTGTGGGACGGAACAGTTGGACGCCTGAGCGGGACATTTCTGTGGAATATTTGATCGGGATGTTTAAGTGGAACACTTCAACGGGACATTTCGGTGGATGTCGCAGTGGGGACTCTTCTGTTTGTCTACGTTGGACACTTGAGTTGGAGTTCTCAGTGGGGTGCATGAGCGGCTTTTACTCTGCGACTTCAGCTCTTCGTAGCTCGCTGCGTCGAAACAGAAGCTGCTGAGCTCAGCAGATTCACACTCGACGTAATGAACCTTTAATTCTGCTGAGTCACAGTTTGAATCATCACTACAAAAGTGTTTGGTTTTTTTATCATTTCACAGAAAGTCGTAAATTTCCTTTCATGGCAGTGCGCGTTTTTCAAAATGTGGGGCATTTTAATCCCTATTTATTTAGTTTATTTTTTCCCAGATTAAAACTGACACCATGTGCTAATGCTAATCTAACGTTAACTTACATAAACTTCAGTTTCAGTCCCGCCCCCATACGGACACTGCCCAAATTCTCGATATAATATCGGGACATTGGCTGTTTTGTTTTTTTCAACTCTGCAGCGCACAATTTTCTTTTTATTTTGTTAAATAACTTGACGTCGACTTTTAACCTAATTTCA
The DNA here is from genome assembly GCF_958295425.1 of Solea solea. NCBI lineage: Eukaryota > Metazoa > Chordata > Actinopteri > Pleuronectiformes > Soleidae > Solea > Solea solea. Next base: position 35,330,628 of record NC_081136.1, read on the forward strand.
TTGCAGGAAAAGTGGTGAAAAAAGAGTGTGAAAAAAGCACCCGAAAATAAACACATTAGCAATAGGTTTTTGTTACAATTTGCATCAATTAATGACTGATACAAAGTGAGCCACAGACTGATGACGGATTTTTTTGCAAACTTTAAAATTAAAGTCGCCTAAATCCGATTTATTGCTATTTATTTGCGACGTTTCTCTCTCCTGCTTCGCGTTCACAAACACTTCATCTTCTCCATTTTTACTTTGACTGAAGATAAAACACTAAGGTCAGTGTTCTCTTATACTCGCCCTTATTCAGTTATTTATTCTCGTTTGTATTTTTGAAAATTTCAGTCACTTTTTCGCTAACGTGGTGTCGGAGGCGTCTCTGGAACTGTGTGTTTTTCACGTGTAACCAAACATTCCCAAGTTTTTAATCCAAATAAAATGTTCATCATTTCATATTAAACCAGTTTTTTCATCATTTTTAAAAATCAGAATATGCCCGCAAATGTGTACGAAGTGAGTCCATGTGAGCGCCCCCTCATGTTGTATTAGAAAAACATCGTAAGAGGTAAGTGTCTGAAAGTTATTAAATGGTGATGGTGATTGCTGTGGGAGGAGCTAATGGAAGTTTATTTTTTGAATTTTTATGTTATATATTGTAGTTTAAGTCGTTAAGAGTTTGTAATTATTACGGATATCTTCAGAAGGTTTTCCTTACTGCCTTCATTTTTCCACCGCATGTTTATATATTTTTTGCATTACGTTAGCCACATGCTATCTGCTATCAACATCTTCTCACAACTTCCAGAAACTAAAATTTTGTCAGAATTAAAAAAAAAAATCATTGCACAAAACTTATTTTACATTTGTCGGAAATATAAACATATCTCGGGTTAGCTATTGTTGGCAATACCGGTTGCTAATGACGCTCTACACGTGGGGGTTTGTGCACAGAAATAGCATAGCAACAATTTTTCAAGGTTAAAAATTAAAGAATACCATTTGTACGACTTGGTTTACTGTGAAAGGTAAATGTAGCAGAGTCTGTAGGAATGGCAGCCATCTTGGAACCCTTAACGCATCGCTATATTAGCAAAAAACAACCTTCGGTATTAAGCGGGCTGAATGTAGCTGCAAGTACTAACTTTACTGTTATAAAATGGCTATAAATTACTTTTAAATTGTTTCGGAAACCTTTGTTGTGTTTTAAAAGAACAAATACGCGACAACAACACCGACACCGCAGGGTCACATGATGCCACTGCATCCATTTTATTTTCAGTCTTTTCATGATACAAACAATCGTTTGTTTTGTTTTTTTGTCCCCAACAAACATACATGTTTCAAATCGACACACTTCACGTTACACATCAGCGTTGCCGTGGGCAACAACGTGTCCTCAAAACACCGTTGTCTCCGTCCACGCTGAGACGTGTTTTCCTAGTTTTCCTAAAATCATCCCACAGAGAGAGAAAAAACAACCAAAAATAAAAAGTACGCCAGGATTTATTCAATGAAGATTGTTTTGTTTTTTGTTATTTTTAGCTGCCAGGGTCAAAGGTCAGGGTTCGACATTAAATAAAACGGATTGTCTTTAATGTTAAATCATTTCAATTAAATAAAGAGATTCCATTTTAGGAAAACCAGTCGTGTTTAAAGTCTTAACTCAACTACTGCACTTTATAGAAATCAGTTTCTGTCTAAATCAGGGGCCTCAAACTAAAATGACCATGGGGGCCAGTGAACATCTCGTCTGGCCAGTAGGGCCAGGGCCAGGGCCATTTCTGTTTGTGCTGATATGGAATGACACATTGTTCGAAACATAAATCGCCGCATAAAATCGAATGGCAGGCTAAATGTGGCCCGAGGTCCACGAGTTTGAGACCTCTGGTCTAAAATGAGGCATGATGTGAAATGGTCTCACACACACACACACACACACTCTCACACTCAAAGGGCCGAACCATTGCAGCCGCCCCGGGTCGATAACTTTGAGTCTTTAGTTGGAAAATAGAAACATCGCATCTGAGTCAGGCAGAGTCAGACAGAAAAGTTCTTCAACCTGAAGAAACTTTTCTGTTTATTTATTTTTGTCTGGACATTGAATGCACCTCGTGTTTACAGAATGTTGCGTTCAGGCGCACGTTGACCCAGAGTGAGGCTGCTCAGCATCAACAGAAGAGAAGAAGAAGAAGGCTGCGTTTGGTTTTTAAAGCAAAGAGAAAATAATTAAGACGACTGGGTTCATAGCAGGCATAGAAGGTCAGAGGTCGAGCCACTGGTACGAAGAGTTGAGCTGCAGTTCTTCACGAGGGTGGGGGGGGAATAAGGTCACATGACTGATGCTACAAACACGTCTGTAGCGCTTATTATCGCTTTAGCATGACTTTAATTTTTAGGACGTTTATGAAGAGTTGCCTGTGTTAACGGCGTTGTTGTCGTGGTTACGTCTACGTCCTGTGCTTTGACAAAACTCACGGGAGAAACGCAAAATATTTCCACACCGGTGATTTCAGAGGAGAGGGAGGGGCTTCGAGTTTGGTCAGCAGTTGCCGTAGTTACTGTTAGTTGGCAGCCACTTCAGGTTAGCGGGAAGGGCCAACGTGTAGCCATGCTACAACGGCTACAACCATAACACTTTTATTTTGAAGGTTGAACTTGTGACATTGTTTTGACACCCCGGCGAAAGACTAAACTTTTTGACAACATGCAACGGTTTGGGTCACCGACGTAAATTTTACTTACGTCATTTTTTTTCTTATTTTCACACAATTTTGTAACGGCTCACTAAGCTCCGCCCTCCTGCCGTCTCCTCACCAGTGGCTCGGGTCAAAGGTAAAGGCCATGGAAAGGTCATAGTGAGGTCACAACACTGTGTCAGCTCAACACCATTATCCCGAAGACGACTGACACGTTTCAAGTTTGTTTTGTTTGACCCCACCCCCCTATTAATGTAAACACACACACACATTGATACTCACACGTTCATAATATGCAAGTCAACCACACACACTTATTTACAAATGCACGCACACACACTTTGCCACCATAAAAATTGCGTTCTCGCACAACTTAACTGTTTCTCAACAAAGATCCTGTTTATTTTTGCAAAATAATGAGTTAAAAGAGTTATTTCTGTGTATTTAGGTCTTTTATCCCACTTGTGGTAATTTCTATTTCTATTTGGAAATGAAAAACTGTATTTGAAAAAAGCACCCGTTTTGGCGAAACATAAATAACAGCGTCGCATCATCTGTATACAAGCACACATTTACCCTCAAAACCCTGTAATCAACAACTAATCCTCTCAAACTGTGGTCTGCCAGAATCTTGCCTCAATTACTCGTAAACTATGTTGGTATTATTCGTAAATCTGGGAGTTCGCCGTCACTGAGACAGTTCACGTGTGTGGGGACGTGATTTTTGTGGACGGCGGGGTTTGACGTAACATCAACAGACGGCATGAATGATGGCGTGCGGATGGAGCGATGTGATTGGTGGGTGAGCCCACTATGTCTCGTCTCAGACACTAGACCGCGTAAAGAAAGATGTCCGCCATAGCTACGAACTCTTTCGTTAGCGCTTGTCAACACCTTTCAGAAACCTGTTTTTCTGCCCCCTTTTTTTTTTGCTTAAATATATATTTGAATTGATAGCTAGCCGTGTGAAAATATCTCCATAGCAACTTGGAATATATTTTTTTCACTTTAAGATTTAATAGTGGGTTTTTTTAGGGGAAAAACTAGGTTTCGGTTTTTTTTGTGCTAACTCCTAGCGTCTACGATGAGATTTATTTATTTTGTGTTTTTTTGTTTTCTGCTACTATTTTTCGGACATCACAACTGACTCACACAGACGTACAACAACAGACAATTATATTTACAGTATATACAGTGTGTTTCTCCTCCATACGCTGCAGGTTGTAGTTTAGCTAGCTCGGTTAGCTCATTCATACTGCAGATGGAAAATGACACGTTTTGGCCGTCTTTCTGTTAAATTTAGATCCCACGTTGAAGCCTGTTTTGTCAAGAAGGCTTGTTGTTTTTTTCCAAATGTTAATTTGTCGCTTTTTGTATTTAGCCAGATTTTAGTAAATAAAACAAAATAACTGTATGGGAAGATCCAAGGAGCCAAGATGCGATAAAAAATTGTTAACTCTAGCAAGCAAATTATGCAATTTCAATTTCAGGGACAGAATGTCCGACTACGCTATCGTTACACATTGTTTTTAGGGGATTAGCTAAACTCTCAATTTCTTCCTGTCTTCATAATACTGCCCAAATTTGCCCAAATGTCATACGGACATAGACAAAACAACGAGCCACTTGAATGTGGACAGTAAATGAGACGTTCTAGGTTCTGAGGAGCGCAGAGATTTGGGACATGAGGGGGAGGATTTTATCAGCAGCGTAAACAGGCACAGTAATTGAACGTCTCCTCCTATTAGTGGACGCCAAGAAGAAGAAGAAGAAACGTCCTTCAGGCAGTAGGAGGAGAGCAGGAAGGTGAAGGCAGGAGAAATGGGACGTTTCCCAGATAAATGGAAGACATCCTGGTTGCAGAGAGGCAGGGACTACCAAGAATCCAATCCCTGAACCAGAGGGAGTGTCCTATAACTGAATCACCTGTGTTAAACCACATGAAAATGGTCTCCAGAACTTTTTGAGTCATTCCGATCAGAGGTTCGGAAAGTTCTATTTGATGACGGCCCATGAATCTCTGGGTGGTGAACCAGTCCATTAGCACCTTCATGGTGTTCCAGTGTTGATGTCGTTAAACATCCTCCATTCAGTGGTGATGAAACTTAATTTCGTGTCTCGCACAACCAATAACACTAGAGGAACTTGAGTTGTTTTCTTCTGCAAACAGCATGGTGATGAGATCTGTCCAGTTTCCAGAAGGTAAAGTGGATTTTCCTTTGAAGACCAAGGAATGCTTTTGAGCAGAAGCTACTAAAAAGGTTCTGGACTGGAGGCCAGATAACGTGTTTGGTTTCCAGTAAATCGAGAAAATTAGATGAAACTGGACGGGAGGTGTCGGAGATTTCATGGTTGCTAGTTAAAGATACTGAAGGTTCTCTGGAACAGATTTAAGGGGAACCTATTTGGTTTCCGTTCAACAAAGTGTGACCTGTTCTAGACCAGAGTGGGAGCCCAATTTGATGTTGAATAGAACCAATACAATAGAAGTTCTAGAAATTCTTGATGATGGGTGATGGAACTTGGTTCATAAAATGGGTTTCATGAACCCGAATTCATTAAAGGGAAAAAAACAGGAACTTAGAAGGTGAGGCTGTCCTTCCAAACTAAGTTTGGTTTCCATTGGTTTAAACGGACGTGTTCTTGATCAAAAACGTAGAAACGGGTTGGGTCCTTAGAAGAAGAAGGTTTTCAGAAGAAGACCGTGGGAGTTGTTTTAATGGTCAAAAATCATGGAGAGAATTCTTGTTTCTGGTGTCTTTTAGATCAGATTTCAGAGAACTTTGTTGGTTTCCAGTTAGTGAAACCATGTTCTGTCTTGGACCTCATGGTCATTTTTGTTTCCAAAAGATGAAAACAGGATGTTTTGATTGAACTCTCTTGGTTTGCAGGTAAAATTAATTGCATTGTATCCAGTTTCCAGATGAGGAAGGGGACTGTGTTTCAAACCAGAGGTGAGGGAACTGGTTCGGTCTCTTGTAGAAGAATCCCCAGTAGGTGAAACTATGTTTTGTCTTGGACCGGACATGTAGCTTCCATATCTTATTTTATTTATTTATGAATTGTTGTGTTAAGTTTCCCGGTGATAAAGGGGGGAGGGGCGGGGGTGGCGTTTCAGACCAGAGGTGAGGGAACTTGTTTGGTCTCCAGTATCGGTGAGTCGTCGTGTTCTGGTTCCAGTGCGTCTGCACTGCTCTGGTCTTCAGTGCTGCTCACAGTGGTGGAGTCAACGGGAGCTTCATCCTGAACGCAAACACAGGCATTTAGCATAGAAACTAAGTGACTTCTGCTTTAATGTTGATTTTCACTTCCTTCTGGTTGTATTTAAATGGTTATTCTGGTGTGTGTATGTGTATGTGTACACTTGCTCACCGTCACCCAGGGATGTGACAGGACCTCCTCTGCGGTGAAACGAGCGTCCACATTCACCTGCAGCATCTGACTAATCAGCATCTGAGGAGCAGGTCATGTGACAAGTTACCAGCCTGCAGTAACGTGGCTGCTGTTAGTGTTATCAGTCATTTATTTGTTTACATTTTTGGACACATCGGGGACAGTGACTTCCTGTTTGCAGTGTAATCATGGATGTATGGATTATTGTCAAGTAATTACTTTAAATTTGAATAAACGTTCTGTCTTGAAGGGATAGTTTAGGTTTGTTTTTTCTTACCTGAATCTATCTAAACTAAAGTCTACAATGTCTTAAGACCATGTTTCACGCCTTCATATAACTGTTTGTAAACCACTCACTCTCCCACACCAAACCCCATAGAGAAAATCAGTGATTTTAACATAACAGCACACAGGAGTTGTTGATCCACTGTTGCCTCTATCACTAAGTTCAAATGTGTTAGTTGGTGATTTCGGCATTTGAAATATGTAATTTAGACTTAACTTCACGTGTATATCGAGTGTTACCTTAGCAGGCAGACTGACGGCATCCCAGTCTGGAGATGGAAACTCCAGCTTCCCTCTGAGGATCTGGTCGAAAAGCTCCTCCTGCACATTGTTCTCACTGAGGAAGAGGAAAAACAACACAGTGTGAGTGTTCTCTTTTTCATTATTGATTACAGGGAAAAGGTTGCGTTCACTGACCTTCTGAAAGGAGGGAATCCACACAGCAGGATGTAGGCGATCACTCCCGCGGCCCAGATGTCTACCTTTAGACCGTAGCTACACAGAGAAGCCGTTAGTGTTACGTATAATTGAATAAATATCAAACACACAAACACGCGCTGAATAGTCTTCTCACCCGGTCTCTGCGATAATCTCCGGGGCGACGTACGTGGGCGTGCCACAAACCGTGTAGAGCGGCCCCTCCACCACCGTCGCCAAACCAAAATCACCCAACTTCAGAGACTTCGTGCCGTCTGGATATTCACAAACCTGAAGAGTACAGACACTTCAAAAATACTTCAACTACACACCTGCAGAGTACAGACACTTCAAAAATACTTCAACTACACACCTGCAGGGTACAAATACTTCGAAAATCAGTGATTTTAGCTGACGGGGACACAGGAGCTGCTGGTCTACTGCTGCCTCGTGTGGTCACTTTGTGTCACTGAAGTAAATCTGAACAAAGGATTTCAAATGCCGAAATCACAAAATAAAACATTTGAACTTAGTGATGGAGGCAGCAGTGGATCAACAACTCCTGATTTTCTCTATGGGGTTTGGTGTGGGAGAGTGAGTCGTTTACAAACTCTAACAGTGAGATAAAGACGTGAACGTGTTTGTGTGTGTGTGTGTGTGTACCAGCAGGTTCTCTGGTTTGATGTCTCGGTGGACGATATTCATGCGGTGCAGATACTTCACGGCTCCGGCCAGGTTGAAGATCATGGCGCTGGCGTCGCGCTCGCTGTACTTGGTGGACGAGGTGATGGCGTCAAAGAGGTCGCCACCCTGGTGGAAGAGACACGCGTTACACATGCAATATAACGGAAGAAACAAACAGGACGATGATGATGATGACGACAAAGCACCTTGACGAGCTCCATAACCAGGAAGAGCTGAGTGGGCGTGTCGTCCACCTCGATGAGCTGGATGATGCTCGGGTGTCGGACTCGCCGCAGCACGGCCACCTCGTTCTCTATCAGGTGCTCCTACACACACACACACACACACACACAGAGTCACACACGGTAACAGTGAAGCTACAGTAGGATAGCAACGGTAAACGTTAGCTTTACCTTCCCACAGCACCGAGCTTTGTCGATGATCTTCAGCGCAAACTCTTGACCCGTCGACCTGTCAATCAAAACGCAGACATCACTAATCAATCTAATCAATAATCAGTTTCCCCAAATATTCTATTTATGTCTGAAAAAAACAAACACTTTCTCGCTCACCTCTCCACGCACTCCTTCACAACCGCGAAGTTTCCATCTCCGATCACCTTCCCGACTTTGTACTTGTCGTTGATGATGGATGAAGAGACCGATCGATTTCCGTTAACTGACGATAAAAAGAAGACAAGAGATTTTTGGAGAATTCGCATTAATTTGCGACTTTTTTATCCACACGGAAATCAGCGTTTTTGGAGCCATAAAAACACGCTAGTGTTTGGGCGTAAAACATTTCATAAAAATCAAAAAAAAAAAAAATGCTACATTGGCATTTTTCACAACTCGATCGTAAAACGATGACGTTGTCGTCTTGAGTTCCTACACAGCGCAAAGTGTTTTTGTTCTACTTTTACAATTGAACTTTGCGGTAGTTTATTGTCATTTACTTTTAATAATCAATTACTTTGAAGTTTGTTGTCGTTAATTTTAATTTACAACTTTGGTGTAGTTTATTTCAGGTCTTTGTAGTTTACTGCAGTGAAATGTAGTTTATTGTAGTTTGTGGAAGTTTATTGTAGTTAACTGCAGTTGTAGTTTACTGTAGTTGTAGTTTATTGTAGTTTGTGGCAGTTTATTGTAGTTAACTGCAGTTTATTGTAGTTAACTACAATTGCACTTTATTGTAGTTAACTATAGTTGTAGTCTATTGTAGTTAACTGCACTTGTAGTTTATTGCAGTTTGTGGCAGTTTATTGTAGTTTACTGCAGTTGTAGTTTATTGTATTTAACTGCACTTGTAGTTTCCCCTGCGGATCAAGGATATTCCAGGTTTGTACTCATGAGAATAAGTTGAGGAGAAAACGTAAAAGTTTCCGACTTTTTATCCATACGGAGCCAAAAATATGCTAGTTTTGGGAAATGATGATGTCATACATGATGTTCTTCTGTGGCAGCTTTACAGCACCACACACAGGCCTGGCATATGTACTACAGTGTGTGTGGACAACACCTGAGTTTTTAGCTTTGCTAGATTTTTTTTAGCCGTTCAGCGCTGAGGCGAAAAACACTACATTTGAAGTTCTCTCGTTAACTTATTTAAAATCCACCTTTAAATAAGATCACACACACCTTCGACAGTGGTGTCCTCGTCCAGCTGCTCGGCGTCTCCGTTCACGTCAGTGGACGATGTCCTGCGAGGAGAAATCTGCGAGAAAACAAAACAGATTTGAAAATGAGGCGGAGAAAACTGTTTAAATAAAATCAATCAATTAATCAATCGATTATCGTTGAAACCTTGAGGCTGCGTCGGCTCCCAGGGCTGGTGGGGGAGGGGCTTGACCTGGTGGACTTCCCACCTGACTGTGATCCTGACGCCTCATTGGCTGCAGACGAGAGAACAGAGACGTAAAAAAAAGCTTAAGATGCAAATCTGGAAAATAAAAGATTATTCATTGTAGTTTCCTGAGGTGTCTGGTAGTTTACTGTGTTTTAAAAAAAGTATTTTGTTTACTGTAATTTTTTTTAAATATACTCTCATTGTAGTTTATCACAGTTTAGAGTCGGATGTTGCAATTTGTTATAGTTTACTGTTATATACTTTAACTTCTCATGGTTAGGGTTATCATTTGTATAACATTTTTGTGGTAGTTTGTTTAGGTTTATTGTGTCTATGGTGTCATGGAGGTGGGTGAAGTAACTCTCAGGATCATCAGGTTTCAGTAGAACTGTTTTCTGTGACTGATTCTGTGTTTACTGACTCTCTTCAGGTTCAGTCAGGTCATGTGACCGAGAGTCCACAGTCACATGACTCGGGGTTAAAGGGATGGTCTATGGTGTCATGGAGGTGGGTGAAGTAACTCTCAGGATCATCAGGTTTCAGTAGAACTGTTTTCTGTGACTGATTCTGTGTTTACTGACTCTCTTCAGGTTCAGTCAGGTCTTGTGACCGAGAGTCCACGGTCACATGACTCGGGGTTAAAGGGATGGTCTATGGTGTCATGGAGGTGGGTGAAGTAACTCTCAGGATCATCAGGTTTCAGTAGAACTGTTTTCTGTGACTGATTCTGTGTTTACTGACTCTCTTCAGGTTCAGTCAGGTCATGTGACCAAGAGTCCACAGTCACATGACTCGGGGTTAAAGGGATGGTTGTTTGTTAGTGTTTCTATTTGCTCCCTCTTGGTTTCCTGTTGGTTTTCACCTGGACCAGGAGACTTTGTCCTGGTCGGGCCTTTAGGCGGCGTCTTTGAGGAGCAGAAACCAGAACCGCTCGGAATCTTGGGAGGTGTAGTTTTCATGGGTGGAGCAGCAGAGCGAGATTTAGCCCGACACTCTGCAGAGAGAGAGAGAGAAAACAACCATGTTTGACTCTTGTGTGTCTGTGTGCGAGCGTGCGTGTGTGTGTGTGTGTGTGTGTGTGTTTGTCTCACCGCTGACAAAAGCCTGTGTTTTGTTAGTGTGTGTGAGCACAAAGTCGTCCTGAGCGTAACGGAACTTCTCCGGGCCGCACGCCATGAACACGTCGTCATCGCCAAAGAAATCCTGCAGACAAGTCAACTACACACACACAAACACACAAACATGAAACTTCCTTCTTTTTAGTTAATTCTTCTTTTTACTTTTTTCTCTCTTGCACTTTTCCCATTTCACCGTCATTCTTCTCTACCACACACACACACACACACTCTCAGTGAAATGTGTGTGTGTCCTCTCATCTTTTCAGTTTGTGCAGCCACATTAAGCAACAGAAACCCCATCACGATGTTTACTTACACACACACACACGCAAATGGACACTGCAGCAGTGTGTGGTTAACATGGAAACCTCACACACTCATTCAGACTGAGTCCGAAAACAACGACACATTTGAGAATAAAAGCCTCCAATACGACGAGCCTCCTTCAAAATAAAAGCCTTTTGTGAGCATGGAGTAATATACATTTCCTGATGATTTAACACAGTGGTTCCCAAAGCCTGGGTCGGGACCCACACTTGGGTCACAGGAGATCTTTTGGGAGTTCTGTGTTTAAGTTTAAGTCAGTTATCAAACTTCATGAGTGTAAATTAGTCGCTAAGTTATGCAAACATTTGCGATTTACTGTGCATTGCAATGTGGGTCACGGTGCAATACCGTTGTCTTTAAAAAAGTGTGTCCCGATGATTTACAACAAACGGGACCTCACCTGTTTTCCGTCCAGCGTGTACAACCGCTTCACGGCGCCGGAGTCCAGCTTGATGGCCTCGGTGATGTCGGCGAGCACCTGCTCGAAGGAGTGCGCCGTCTTCTTGTTCAGCAGGATCCTCACCGCCTTGCGCGGCTTCACGCCGCTGCGAATCACCGTCACCAGCTTGGGCTTGATGAAGTCCTTGCTCTCTCTGCCCTCGCGGCTTTCGGGACGTTCCCTGGAGCCGCCGGTGCCAGTGCCGGTGCCCCCGCTGCTGCCGACACTTGTGGTGCCACCGCTGCCCGCCGACACCCCGGTGGACACTGTGGTGGTGCAGCGGGTGGAGCTCGCCGCACCGGCACCGGCCCCGGCTCCGGCTCCGGGCTTCCAGCTCGGAACGGAGATCTTGGTGTAGTCGACCTTGCGGTACGGTTCGTTAGACGCACAGACGTAACACTCGCCTGCACAGAGAGAGAGTCGCAGAATATGCGATTTTTAAAAAAACTGTACGTATGATATCAGAATAGAACACATCAGGAACTGAGTCGAGTTCAAACGATTTTTCAGCTTCTTAAATGTGAATATTTTCAGTTTTCTTTGCTCCATTTAACAAAGAAATCTTACAACTGGATCATTTTCTGTTCGTGGATAAAACCAGATATTTGAGATGTCCATGTTCTGACATTTTATTGAACAAAATAATCTAGGCTACTATTTCTCCAAAAACACTTTGACTTATTTTGTCATTTTTAATTTTAAACCTTTTTTTCCCATGAACTCTCTCTAAAATGACAGTTAACGTCTAACGAAACATGAGAAATATCATGAATTTGACAAATAAGACAAAGAAATGCATCAAATGGGGAAAAAAATGGATATTTTTGAGTTAATATTTGATTATAAAAGACAGCTGCAGGTCAGTTAACCTGATTAATCCACTAATTTTTCAGCCTATCACAAGTGCAGCGTCGGCTGTTTTACCTTATATGGTTAAAAACGGGCCTGAGTCTCACACACACACACACACACACACACTCTGCACCTGTGTCACTCACTCACACACACACACACACACTGTGTGTTTGACCTTGTCTCTTGACTCCGCCCACCTGCTGACTTTCACTTTGCAATTCAAACCAGCTGCTCAGTTTTATTCAAATACAAAGACACACAAAAAAATACTGTCCATCACATGTTCCTGCTTTTTTAAGGAGTAAATTATTTTAAAATTAATCAATAGATAAAGCAACTATCGTGAAGATAATCAGGCCGTCTGGATTTATTTAGATTTTTATGGCTTGCTGTAACCCAGTAACCCAGGGCGCCAACAAGGGCCCTGATACTGGAGGGCAAGCGAACCCGATGATCCCCGACCAGGCTACGCACAAACAACTGAATTTTTGCGCCGCCACCACTTCCTGTCGCCACGTGCGCCATCGACATATCGCCTCGATCCATGCTTGAAAATCCACAAAAAAATACTTGTAAACTACTTGGAATATTAACGTACATATTTATTGCCGGTTTATTATTACATATATATACATATATTATATATTACCTGGAGTAATTGTTCGGGACCTTTTTACCGCCGTAATCTTTACTGACGTCATCCGGTAATGATTACTGACATTCAGACGGGACTAAAATCACTGAGAATCAGGTCATTAAATAACGACAGTTAAAAGCTTCCGTCCCAAAAAACAGAGGCATGGATGAGGAGTTGTCCGTCATCAGTCATCGTACGGCATCAGCGCGTTACAGCTTCCTGACATTACAGCCGGTCACAGATCAATACTGATGATCACTAATGTTACTCAGCTGTTCCAGACCAAAGAGGAAGAGCAGACTCCAGACTAATGTCAAATTTTAATGTGAAACGTCTTTGTTGTTTTTACTTCCTTAAACGTTAAGTAATTCGATCTTCTCTTTTTTTTTCCCTGTACACAAAAATCTGTGTCCCACATTTTGGTCCCTGTGTGGCGATTACGACGCCTCTGCTGTTGATGTACACAGTAATAAATAATTCAGACAGAGGAAGAAGACAGTGAGGACGTTAAAGGACGATTGACGTGGTCGATGGACGAGGCGACAGTCCGATAATTGACCCTTTTAACGTAACGTAAAGAGGTCGGTTTGTATGTGTGACATAATTTGCGGTGAGAAATATCAAGGGATTTAAAGAATCAGTGTCCTTATTCTTGTTTGGTTTGTCCAGATTTCCACAAACTGATGCTACATCATGTCAAACGTGACAGAAAAAATTTATTTGCTTTTATAAAACAAATAAAGTGGCACGAAAAGCGAAATCCATGGTTTAAACACGCTAATTATTAGTTCCTGCTACTAACGAATTTACCTTTTTACACGGACACAGTGTGAAACCTCACAATCCCAACATACGATTCTCTGGTAGACTCGTGCGTAAGGGGCCTGTAGTATCCCACTTCACCATCGGGTGGTGGTACAAGTCTGGACGCAGGGAATAGGACACATTTCAACCAAAGAAGAGGAGAACAATGCTACAGCTCCCTCGGTCATGTCTGATTCGAGCGGCTCACAGCTGTAAGGCCCATCGGACAGGGGAGTCTGGATGTCAGCCTTTCGAGGGTCGCCTGGTCGAGGCTCGGATGACAGTCCTTGGCGGCTACTTCTGTTGCCAAATGTTTTTTCTGGTTGGTGAGCGGGACTTTTAAGTTAAGGTAGCACCTGAACACGAAGCTAAAGCCAGTTACCTAACATGAAGAAAGTCCAAACCCTGGGAGTAATCAATGCACTTTATCTTCAAACATATGGAAGCCAGAATTAGTTTCAAAGGTCAGGGGATCTGTCTAGGTTGTGACTCCGCCTATCGCCCTATGTCAGCTGAGATTGGCACAGCACCCCCGTGACCCTCATGTGGAGGATAAAGTGGTAGGAGATGGATGGATGGACGGCAAGTGACCCTTCGTCCCATTAACATTAGCAATCAAACTTACTCGTCCAGAGTTCCCTGACTTAGTTGACGGAAAGCATTTTAAGTGCCATCTCTAAATCCCATCACATGAGTCAACTCTTCAAATTTTATTTTTGTTCAAAGTAGAAATTAAATCAACCGTGAAGAAGCCTGAGTGAACAGAGAGAAGCGGGTGTTACCTTCCACCAGTTCGTCCATAGTGCTGATCCTTTTGCTGCCATCTATGGTGTAGATTGTGCGCACTCCTTGCGGCAAATGAAGGTTATCAGCCAATGAGCGTGTCAGCTCCATCAGCAGCGCATCGTAGGAGCGAAAGCGGTCACTGGAAATGGCATACACCAGACCCTTGAAGTACCGGTCTCCGTTGCGGTAGAATCTGACCTTTTTGGCCCGTTTCTCCGAGGTGAGCGTCTGCAGTGTTCGGGTCCGGTAGTAGCTGCAGTTGGCGCTGTGGGCGGGGCTTGGAACCAGACTACTACCCCTGGAGCTGGGACCTGAACCTCCGCCACTGCCTGTCGAGTCATCTCTCTTGGGCCGGGTGGAGCGTCCGCGGCGGATCTTGTTCCGTTCATCAAAGTGCTCCAGCTCGAGGGTCTTGCTCAGAGACATGGTAAAGACCGGTCCAGAAGTTTAATCCAAGAGTATCTGCTACATAAGATTCATCTTCCAACGGTAAAAATTTTTTATTTGTCCTTGGTTTCTGGCTTGTCTATTGGGAGTCCTTCCCCCAAACCAGAGATTGGTGTAGAACCAGCAGTCCTTTTATAAAACTGCTAGCCTTTGAAGTCCAACTGTAATTCCAATACTGTCCTACATATAGACTTGTGAAGACGCTTGGTTCAGTTGGTCTGTATGAAGAACAGTTGCAGAAATGGGATACACCCAAAAGGTTTACCCCAATTTGACCTTACTTGTTCCTAGGTCATATCAAATTGTACACTCCTAAAACTTAATTTCACACACAACGGAAGTGATATCATGAAATTATCTCTGTGATGACTGTGAATGGACACAATCCAGAAACGGTTAAACTGATTAAAAATTACTGAAGGTACAGGATTGACCCGACCCGACCTGGAACGGTCATGATGAGTTCCTGCAGTCCAGCTGTGCCGTCCCGATAATCCTTAATAATACTTTAACATCCCTTAATCCCTGCCAAAAAAAAAAGAAAAGACAACAGTCATTTTCAGACATGGACATTTTTGGGAGTTTGGTATTCACATATGATGAGCACAGTGGAGAATTCAGAGAAAGGGGGTGGGGCTGCTGTACTGTACCAATACATATGCTGTGTTCCATTTACATCGGAACTCAGAAATGATGTTACCCCCAGTTTCAGTTGTGAAGTTGGAAATGCAAACGTACTTCGGGCTACCTGGTATTTTGCATAACAGTGTAGCGACATGTCGACGGTTAAAAATTAAACAATACTACGTGTACGACTAATTTACTGCCAAACAAATACGACAGAAAACCAAGACTTGGCTGATAAAATGGTAGTGATTTTAAGGCTACGACATGTTCACATCTTTATCTCACTGTGAGACAGACTTTTCCAACAGGAAACTGAAGTTTGTAAACCACTCACTCTCCCACACCAAACCCCAGAGAGAAAATCAGTGATTTTAACATCACAGCACACAGGAGTTGTTGATCCACTGCTGCCTCCATCACTAAGTTCAAATGTCTTCTTTTGTCATTTCGACATTTGAAATCCTTAATTCAGATTCACCTCAGTGACACAAAGTGACCACACGAGGCAGCAGCAGACCAGCAGCTCCTGTGTCCACTAAATCAGTGATTTTAGCTCACGGGGTTTGGTGTGGGAGAGTGAGTGGTTTACAAACTTAAGTTCATTTCGGTGAACCGTTTGTTCTTTTCTTTTAATATTTTTATCTTTCTCGTTTCCTTGCTGGCAGCTGTGTTTTCACAGAGCATGAACCTTTATGTCTCAGTCTGGTTCTTAGCAGCAGGGGGCGCTGCACAGCGCAGTCCTCACTGTCAGTACATACAACCACACTTACTGAACCGGCAGTATTTATTTGTTTATTTATTTATGTAGTAATCTTACATGGTGTGTGTGTGTGTGTGTGTGTGTAATTATGAATCAATAAAAAATAATAATAGATAAAACATAAATAAAAATCCGTGCAGAACCAAAGAGATAAAGACGAGGCTCATTGATTTACAATGAAATTGAAAAGCATCACAATAAAAATGCGTCGTTCACGTTCCACTGCAGCTCATCATGGATGAACTGACTCCATCCATCAGTCCACGCGCACACACACGCGCACGCACACACAGAGAGAGGGAGGCACCTACCGATAACGCCGTGAAACCGGTTTGTTGCTATGGAGTCTTTTCCTTTCTTTTCTCTTCTTCCTCTGCTCCTCCCTGCTGGCGTCGGACTGAACCGGAACCGCAGGACCCCGCACAGAACTGCTCCCCGCAAACCCGGTCCGACCTACTCCGCTAACCCGGGATGCAGCGATGCACCGGCGGCTGCAGCAGGCGGTTCACACCGGCGGAGGAGGAGACAGAGGGAGAGAGAGAGGGAGAGAGAGCGAGCAGCATGGCCGCTGCAGCAGAGAGAGAGGCTCTTCACCCCTCCTCCCCCCTCTCTCTCTTTCTCTCTAGCTCTTTTGTCCGTCACTGAATTTTAAATCACTCAGGTTTTTTTGACTGTTACACATATACAGAGAACAGCGGTTCTCAAACACTGGGTCCGGGCCCCACACAAGGGTTGCAGGAGACTTTTTTTGGGGCCCCCAAAAATTATTTTTCGGATTTTTGGACTCATTTCCAGAGACGTTATCTGATCATCAGACAGTGGATCAAAGACAAAAAATAAAATTAACAAAAAGTCGACGTCTAACTCACTTCCCTCGAAAATAAAAGCCCTACACTGCCAAATTTGGTTTCAAATTAATTCTTCATTTGGCCAAGTGGGAAAAAAGTGGGCGGAACTGCTATTTATCTTATGTTTTAAATTGCTTATCAAACTAAAGGACAGTACGTGTTACAAATGTGTAGATTGTGAAAATAATTATTGGTTGCAGGAACAGTTTGGTCGTAAAATGTTTGTCAATGATTGAGTTTGAATGATTTCTTTGTTATATGGAGCATTTAAGAAGCTGAGAAGTCACAGAAACTGGTTTTATTTATTTAATCATCAAAAATGTTGGCAGTTATTTTAGTAGTTTCTTTTTCTTTTATAAAATTGCTTCAAAATGTCTGAATTCTCTGAGAAAAAGTATGAGAAAACTCTATTTTCCACCTAAAAACTTCCCTCATCATTTCATTGTCTGACTTTTAGTCATTTGGTTCATAAAATGTCACTAAATATAAGCTTTATGTTTTTAACTTTTATTCATGTGCTAACTTTAGCTGCTAAATTTGTGAAAAAAATCAAAAATCATTTTAAAGGTGAAACTGAATATTTAGTGAATAAATTTGACATTTTTGTCTCAGTTCCAGTTGTATCCCGATGACAAGGCCCCGCCCCTTCCTCCTTTCATGTTGTTGGTTGGGGGCGGGGCAGCCTGGCAGCATCGAGTCCCAGCTGTCGACCCCCGCCCTCCACTGTCGGCAAAACCAACGAAGCATAATAACGATTATAATAATAATAATTATAATAATACAGACAATTCAAAGTAGATGAGTGCCAACAGAAGTTTGCAGTTTTATTTTTTATTTTTTTAATGTTTATTACAAGAGAGTATTATGCAATGTGAAAAGCAAAAAGTAGTACAGAGAAAACAGCTGGAAAAAGTACAAACAGACTAAAATTACGTGAATAAGTGTTAAGTGTATGTGTTGGAAAATACACACACAAATATTGAATATTTCATAAATGTGAATAAACCCAATAATGACCAAATTCAGCTGAACATGTTGAAGGTTTGAATTTCGTTGGCTATTCCAGTACTTTTGTTGCACGTCGCAGATGAAACACGTGGCTACTTCAGGCTCCTCACGGTTACTGCTGCTTCGAGAAGCTGCACATGTTTTCACTGTCGAA
The DNA here is from genome assembly GCF_958295425.1 of Solea solea. Lineage (NCBI taxonomy): Eukaryota > Metazoa > Chordata > Actinopteri > Pleuronectiformes > Soleidae > Solea > Solea solea. The sequence continues at coordinate 35,348,746 of NC_081136.1, forward strand.
TGAAGACGGACGAGGACAAACTCATTGCAGAAGACTAAATCTTGACTGTACTTCTTAACGATGACAGAGGCTTCTGGTCGCGCCACCGCCTATCTCACTCCTGCTATGCTAGCGGAAAAAGTAGCTTTCTCAAGAGTTTATGCACAAGAAATGGATGGATTATTTAGCGGACTACAGAGTGGCAGGACTTGAGAATAATTGGACACCTCCGATCTTCTTCTGGGGTGAGTTTTCATTAAAGTTGTTAATCTACATTATGTTAACTGTGCGTTTCAGAACGTTATGTGTATAAAGTTTTGACTATGATGCTTATGCTTTAGCAACTAGCTGAGAGTTAGTACATCATCTGCTCATTCAGCAACAGACTGATCCATCCACATTACACCACAGAGCCCTCAAATTGCCCCTCAGGAGACTTGTTCCTGGACAATAGCTAATAACTATAGCTGCATTAGAAGCAACTCATTTTTGGTTCAGACCTCGTCTCCAGAGGACAAAGATGATTTTCATCTGATTTGCCAACTGATTTGTCGTCCTGAGCGGCCAATTACTGTGCGTTCTATCGTCAGCTTTGGGTTAAAGCTAATTAGCAAACGTCAGCATATTTACAGGCTCAACACCACGGTCATATTAGCTTTTAGCTTAAATACTGCATGTTACATTAGATGTAAAATATACCACAACATGTTACAAATAAGATTTCGTAAGAATCTCAAAATATTTTTCACTCATGTTGGCCTTTGTTGGAACTATATAATATTTAAATGTTGTTAGCATATCTAGTTTTAGCTATGCTAGCAAACAGTGAGTGTGGTTTAAACATGGTCTCCAGAGGATGATCTTCTGATTTGTCGTCTTGACATTGACATTTTTGTGAAATGACTCATCAATTACTGTACAAAAGGTTAAACGAGCTCCCCATCAACATCTGGACAGCATGTTGATGGGGAGCCGACTAAAAACACATTTCTTTGACTCTAACTCGACTAAGACAACGGCGGCGAGGACAAAAAAAAAACAAAAAAAACACTTATACATCGCACTTATGATTAGCACTTTATAGTTTGGCTGATATGAAGCACTTACTTCTAGTTCTTGTTTGTACCCAAATGTTTAAATGCACTTATTGTAAGTCGCTTTGGATAAAAGCGTCTGCCAAATGACATGTAATGTAATGTGTCAAATCTAATTAGCAAATGTCTGCATATGTACGCAATAAAAGATTCAAACGTTTTACTCCCTCTAAACAGCAGTCATTGTGAACATGTTGGCATTTAGCTGAAATACTTACAAATTGGTTTAGATGTAAAATATACCACAACTTGTTACGAGTTATAGAACACTATAAGGCTAAATGCGCTAACATGAGTGACATATACCTTTAGCTCAAAAGTGTATCGTAATAGTTAAAATGCTTTTGTTAGCTTTTACATGTAGCATGCAGTAGATAATTTGCAGACTGATTTGTTGCCTTGTGCAACCATGACATTGACATTTTGGTGAAATGACTCAGCAATTACTGTACACTTCATCGTCAGCTTTGTGTTGAAGCTAATTAGTAAATGTCTGCATGTTTACATGAAAAAGATTCATACATTTACTTCCGCTAATAGCACTGTCACCGTGAACATATTAGCTTTTAGCTGAAATACTTTACCTTAGATGTAAAATATCCAAAACTCTTCCTAAGGCCCGCCCACAAACAAAAAAAACATGGCACAAAGAACAAATGTACTTTGAAAACATTGACACAAATCTAATTGCATAGAACCACAGCATACAGTGGGTACGGAAAGTATTCAGACCCCTTTAAATTTTTCACTCTTTGTTTCATTGCAGCCATTTGCTAAAATCAAAAAAGTTCATTTTATTTCTCATTAATGTACAATCAGCAGCCCATCTTGACAGAAAGAAAAGAGAAATGTAGAAATATTTGCAAATTTATTAAAAAAGAAAAACTGAAATATCACATGGTCATAAAGTATTCAGACCCTTTGCTCAGTATTGAGTAGAAGCACCCTTTTGAGCTAGTACAGCCATGAGTCTTCTTGGTAATGAAGCAACAAGTTTTTCACACCTGGATTTGGGGATCCTCTGCCATTCTTCCTTGCAGATCCTCTCCAGTTCTGTCAGGTTGGATGGTGAACGTTGGTGGACAGCCATTTTCAGGTCTCTCCAGAGATGCTCAATTGGTTTAGGTCAGGGCTCTGGCTGGGCCAGTCAAGAATGGTCACAGAGTTGTTCCGAAGCCACTCCTTCGTTATTTTAGCTGTGTGCTTAGGGTTATTGTCTTGTTGGAAGGTGAACCTTCGGCACAGTCTGAGGTCCTGAGCACTCTGGAAGAGGTTTTCTTCCAGGATATCTCTTTACTTGGCCACATTCATCTTTCCTTCAATTGCAACAAGTCGTCCTGTCCCTGCAGCTGAAAAACAGCCCCATAGCATGATGCTGCCACCACCATGCTTCACTGTTGGGATTGTATTGGGCAGGTGATGAGCAGTGCTTGGTTTTCTCCACACATACCGCTTAGAATAACGCCAAAAAGTTCAATCTTGGTCTCATCAGACCAGAGAATCTTATTTCTCATAGTCTGGGAGTCCTTCATGTGTTTTTTGGCAAACTCTTGTGCAGGCTTTCATATGTCTTGCACTGAGGAGAGGCTTCCGTCGGGCCACTCTGCCATAAAGCCCCGACTGGTGGAGGGCTGCAGTGATAGTTGACTTTGTGGAACTTTCTCCCATCTCCCTACTGCATCTCTGGAGCTCAGCCACAGTGATCTTTGGGTTCTTCTTTAACTCTCTCACCAAGGCTCTTCTCCCACGATTGCTAAGTTTGGCTGGACGACCAGGTCTAGGAAGAGTTCTGGTCAATCCAAACTTCTTCCATTTAAGGATTATGGAGGCCACTGTGCTCTTAGGAACATTGAGTGCTGCAGAAATTATTTTGTAGCCTTGGCCAGATCTGTGCCTTGCCACAATTCTGTCTCTGAGCTCCTTGGGCAGTTCCTTCGACCTCATGATTCTTATTTGCATTGTGAGCTGTAAGGTCTTATATAGACAGGTGTGTGCCTTTCCTAACCAAGTCCAATCAGTTTAATTAAACACAGCTGGACTCCAATGAAGGAGCAGAACCATCTCAAGGAGAATCAGAAAAATGGACAGCATGTGAGTTAAATATGAGTGTCACAGCAAAGGGTCTGAATACTTATGACCATGTGATATTTCAGTTTTTCTTTTTTGATAAATTTGCAAAAATTTCTACATTTCTGTTTTTTTTCTGTCAAGATGTGGTGCTGAGTGTACATTAATGAGAAATAAAATGAACTTTTTTGATTTTAGCAAATGGCTGCAATGAAAAAAAGAGTGAAAAATTTAAAGGGGTCTGAATACTTTCCGTACCCACTGTATGTGAACATACTGGAAGTGAGATTACTGTAGTTTACAAAAAAATGCAGAAGATTGGGCGGCTGAAAGCTCCACTGCAGGATAGAGTGGCTCAGTGAACGTTTCCCTGAAGGTGTGGAGGTGAACCCGTTTGTCGGAGGTGACTCTGTAGAAGGACAGAGTTCCAGTCGACCAATCCAGATACACCCCCACCCGAGTGGAGCGCTGGCACAGGGAGGCGACACTGATTTTTGTGTTGGAGTGCAGAATAAAACAACCATTACTGGAACAACTCAGACTCCAAGAATTTTCGCTCAAGCCCAGCTTGCAGTCGTCCATGTCTCCCTTCCTCCCAATGGTTGTGTACGTTACTCCAACGTTGAAGGGCTCTGACACTTGGACCTCCCAGTAGTAGCGTCCATTCAGACCCTGCAGACACAGCACCTGCGGAAACTGATCAAACCTCTCTGGATAATCAGGATATGACTGCTCCTCTGTCACCCAGGTCACCTGTCTGTTGCTTTTGGAAAGCAGGAGGTTCTTATGAGCTGTTTGAGGGTCCAAACTGAGTTCACAGGCATCTGGACGTAAGAAAAGACAACAATTCAAGACCACAATCAAATATCACAACATATGGCCACTGCTGGCTCAAATAAATTGACTAAGGAAACCAAATGCAACTCAGACTATGGATGGGTGTCCACAAACGCTACTAAATTGGTACCACTTCTTCATTGGTAGTCAGTGGAGAAATGATGGAACTGCCAATGTCATTGAACCTTCAGTAAAATGTTCAGGGCTTTAAAAGAAACTTACATTTCTTGAATCCTGGTTGCATCTGCAGACTTCCACAATGGTCAACACTGTTGGAGGATTAAAGGATTAAAGTCTTGATGATACTTTAACAAACAGTAGGTGCAGTTCTCAGTGAATCTCAGATTCTCAGCGAATCTGTAATTTCAATCGCTGTTTTTAAGAGTCTGTAGTTGTTGGGATTTAATTTATGGGATTGACGACGAAGTGGACTTGCAGTGTTTTGAAACGTATCCGTTTTAAGAATTTGTAATCCCAAATTGTCAAGTAGCAGATCTGAAGCAGAGTTAATGTATTTAATGTGGATGAAGGCTAAGCAAATCCGGCTCATAACTGCCCCTCAAGGTCTACTGGTACTACTGTCGGTCCAGTGACACTACTGTGCAAAAAAAGAGTTAAATCCACACCTGAAGACAAACTTGGGGCAAGCAAAACAAAGTGTCAGAAGACAGATCCTGCTTGTGAGTGTTTTACGACAGACTTTAAGAATGAAGACAAACTGGCTGGTTTGATAAAGTCTGACAAACTGCCACTCCTCACACCAAGCACAGAGAGATTCCACAGCTGGTGACCATCTTAAACACAACTAAGATTATATTTACTTGAGCTTGCTGAGCTGGAACTGTGGGTCGTTCTTCAGCTCAATGAGAAGATTGATCCCTGAGTCTCCTGGATGATTGTAGCTCAGGTCCAGTTCACTCAGATGAGAAGGGTTGGAAGTCAGAGCCGAGGCCAGAAAAGAACAGCCGTTCTCTGTGACGAGACAACCTGATAACCTGAGGAAGTGTAGAACTTTGGTCAATCGGCAGCAACTGCAGCTATTATTTCAAGAGGCAACAAAAACATGTTCATGACATTTAAGTAAACGCCATCTATGAAAAGTGGGTTCACACAAAGAAACTTTGGGAAACACTGACTAAGCATGTTGGCATTACCTCAGTATCTTCAATCGACAGCAGTGACTGGACAGTCCTTGGCAGAGTTGCTCTACTCCTAAATCATGCAGGTCATTGTTGCTCAAGTCCAGAGCTCTTAGTGGTGAGCTGGGAAACTTGAGACTAAAGACCATGTGTTCAACCCATTCTGTCGTCACGTCGCAGTCCGCTAGTCTAGAGGTGGAAAACAGGTTTACGATATGATGAAGACAGATGTGCTATTTTTTATTTATTAAGATGTGTCTTTACTATTTAAAGACATACATCGATGAGTATGAAGGATAAACAGGAAGGAGTCATCCCCATCACTAACTTACTGACTACCCAATCTCAGCGATGGACCTTCAGAGGGTTGTCGCAGCCCAAGAATGTTACAACAAATACCGAGATCATTTTATTTTCTATGTGATAAAAAGAGCGAATGTTTCCCTCTGGGAAAACTTGTCCCCTGCGTTTGTACATCCTCAACTAGGAACCTTCCTAGACCTAGAAGCAGTGAGCAGCACCTGAGGACCATCTCCAGACTGAACGTCAGAGCCTTGTTCAGGAGTGTTACCTTAACATGTTTTCACCATGGGAGTAAGAGCGAGGCGAGACGAGAACATACAAACTCGACACAGAAAGAACTTGGGAAGGACCAGTGTTTGCATTTGGGACCTTCTTCCTATGAGATAACGGTTGCTAATCACTGTGCCAACTTCCACACAAGTTCACTGATACTTAGATGTTGACCAATAAGACGAGTTCTTAAAACCATTGAGATATGGTGTTGGCAGCATCAGGTGTGCCACCTGTTCACTTAGATGACTGAATGGAGAAAAGGGCGAGGGAAGACTTATTTCAAGCTCTTATTTCTGCTGTGTCTCAGGTTGGTCCATCTCTTCTTCTAAACTGCCACTAAACTTTGATGTCACGGTTACCCTTTAATAAACTTACATGGCCTTTTTGCTGCTCCTCATTGCCGGTATCAGCCTCCTTCTGCCCTCCTCTGATGTGTTGTAACTCTTTAAATCCAGTATGTCCAGATCACTCTTGGATACCTGCAGCATGAAGGCCAGTGCAGAGCAATGCAGGAGAGTCAACTTGATTTCAAAATCTTTTGTCTTCAGATATTCCTGAATCTCATCTTTGACTTTCTGGTCTCTCATCTCCACCATTATCCTGAAGAGGGTGATGCTGTTGTCTGGAGAGAGAGTCTTTCTCCGGATGGATTTGAGGTAAGTCAAGATTTTCTTCTCGACATCTTGGCTTGTGTCTGGACTTTTTAGAAGATACTGAAGGACTCTCCGATTGGCTTCAACCATGAGGCCAAGGAGGAATTGCAAGAAGTACGTCAGGTGGCCTTTCCCCTTCTTCAACACAGTCTCAACTGTGAGTTTTAGAAGCTCGAGCACAGTGTAGTCTTTGTCCTCCAGTTGGAGAAATTTGCCAAGCTCCGTTGTATTGAGCTCCGTTGTTTTCTTGGTGGTGAGAAAGTCATACACATACATTGCTGCAAAGAACTCTTGTATGGTCAGATGAACAAAGAAGAAAACTTTTCTCTGAGAAAAAACATTTTCTTCCCGAAGAACTGTAGTGCAAAACCCAGAATAGATGGATGCTTCTGCTAGATCGATGCCACAGTCTTCCAGGTCTTCCTCGTAGAAAATCAGGCTGTTCCTCTGCAGATGAACAAATGCCAGTTTGCCGAGTTTCAAAAGAAACTCTCTCTGAGTCTCCAGAAAGTTCACTTCCTTCTTTGCAGCCATTGTGTCATATTTCGTGCTTCTGCGTTTTGACTGAACAAACAGGTAATGTGCCATCATCTCTGTTAGAGTTTGAGGAACTTCAACATTCTTGTCTCCGTCAAAAACGTCCTGAAATAAAATGGCAGAAATCCAGCAGAAGATCGGGATCTGGCACATAATGTCGAGACTATGTGAAGACTCAATGTGTGAAGTGATCCTACCAGCAAGACTCAAGTTAGCACTAAATCTCTTCTTGAAATATTCCTTTTTTTGTGCGTCGTTGAAGCCTCTAATCTCTGTTACCATGTGGACATACTTCGTGGGGATCTGACTGGCTGCTGATGCCCGGGAAGTTATCCAGATATTTGCCTCAGGAAGAAGGTTTTTCTGGATTAGATTTGCAAGGACAACTTTTAGGTGTGTTACTTCACTGAGAGATGTGATCTTCTTTATGTTCTCAAACTCCAAGTCTAGTCTGCTCTCATCCAGACCGTCCAGGATCACTGCAATCTTTGCTTTGGCATAATGCTCTGGATTTTTTAAATTGTTGAGCGCAGGGTGGAACTCTGTCAGGAGCATGTGCAAGCTTTTCATATCTGTACACAAATTGATCTCTCGGAAAGGAAGATAGAAGACAAAATCTAAATCCTTGTTAGCGTCCCCCTTGGCCCAATCAAGAATGAATTTCTGCACAGAAAAAGACTTTCCAATGCCAGCGTTGCCCTTCGTCAGAACTACTGTTTGGCCTTTTTCTTGCCCATGCAAAGGTCTGAAGATATTGTTGAGGGTGATTTTACACGATTTCGATACTTTCAGTTTACGTTCAAGATGACTGAACTCGTGTTCTCCAAGTGGCTCTTCACTCTCTCCAGGTATGATGTGAAGTTCTGTGTAGATTTTGTCAAGGGAGCTCCAGTGGTCACCGTTACCTTCAGATGTCGTCGTAAATTTCTTTTTCATTTCGTCTTTAAAAAGATGCTTTATCTTTGAAAGAAAATTGCCCACTGTAAGAAACAAATAAATTCCACATAATTATTAACATAAGTTTGGCAAGAACGTGGTAAATCACAGGCAAACTAAACTCTTTATCTTTAAACTTAGAAAAATAGGTGTGAAATTTGAATTCATTTTGGCCCTTCAGACAGAGTTAACATCTAAAACAAAAATATCAAAAATGTAACTGCCCTTTGTGCCAAAATGAAGTGTTAGCCATTGCACTCTTGGTACTTGTGCGAACAATTTAGAGAAATCCTCTTACAATCTGTTAGTCAGTTTGTGAAATCCACCTTAAATTTGTTCACAATTTTTAAAATTCACCTAAATTTTTCTTCACAATTTTGTCAAATTTACCACCAATTTATTTGTGTTGGTGTGCAAAGGCCTTTATTTTCAGAATAAGTTGTCCTTAAAAATTCATGTAGTAGCAAAATGTAGCAACATAGGTACATATTTGTATTTACCAGAATCTGACTCATCCCAGGTTAAGAGAACTGGATCCTCCAAATTCTCACTGCCCACTGAACGGCTGAGTTGCTCCCCCTGCAGGTCACTGTAAGTAATACAACCAGTGATGTAGCAACTTCATCCAAAACTTTTTGAGAAATCTCTGGAATCACATGGTAGATTCTATTTCCTCAATATATTTCGTTTAATCAGATAAACAAAGTGCTACCAGAACAAGGGTCAAAAAGGCTAACCACAGTAGCTAAATGAGTCAGCAAATAGCATTATTAGCAGAAAATACAGTGGGGAAATGGAAACATTTTTCTCATTTGTTGCTCATTTTAATGGTAAACCTGTTAAATATCAAGTTACCTCTCTGGTTTCTCAGCACTGAATTTAGGTGGCATGTGCATGGATGCGTCGCTCTTCAACGAGTCACCACTGGGAAACACGGACTCGGCGGCACTCGTCTGTGAACTGTAACACATCAACAACACAAACGGTGAGTCAGTGGTATCTCAATATTTTAGCCACCCAGGGGCAGTGTACACAAGAAGTTAACCTAACATTAGTTGATATTTAGTCTCCCCCGTTAACTTTAAGCACAGTTGTGTTGATATTCAATTGAATAATTGTGTTGATTAAAGGAAACGTAATCTACAGAACAACAAAGCGTAAATGTTACCTCTCTGGTTTCTCAGCACTGAATTTAGGTGGCATGTGCATGGATGCGTTGCTCTTCAACGAGTCACCACTCTGTGAACTGTAACACATCAACAGCACAAACGGTGAGTCAGTGGGATCTCAGTATTTTGGACTTGGGGGCAGTGTTCACAAACATTAGTTGTCCTCGCGTTCATGAAGGAATCCAACAATCTGAAGGAGACTTCGTAGCTACTTTGGGAATGTTCTTGTACCTAAAGTTCCTGGAATATTTAGTCAAAACATTTGTAAATATTATTTATTTCGTTTTCATTCTGGATTTAATAGAAGTTGTTTGATACCTGGAACTTTGTCTCTACATGAAGACAACGTGATATTTAGTCTCCATTGTGAACACAGAATTGTAGAATCATGTCGATTAAAAAAACGTAATCTACAGAACAACAAAGCGTAAACCTCGGTTACCTCTCTGGTTTCTCAGCACTGAATTTAGGTGGCATGTGCATGGACGCGTTGCTCTTCAACGAGTCACCACTGGGAAACACGGACTCATCTTCTTTCCTCCGTGAGCTGTCAGAGATTTTATACTTTTACATTAACTTAAAACAATTAAACAAACATTACAATAACACCTTTTTTTCAAAACAAAAAAACACAGAATTAGAAAAACAGTAACAATTTTTCTTGAGTTTTCTTTAAAAAAAATTCTAAGCTGCAGTGGACATGAACATTCATAATATGAATGAATGAGTCAACAGTAAAAATTACTAATTCAGTGTAAAACTTTTTTTGCCACATGGGGGCAGTGTAAACCAGCTGGAATGGATTTTGTTTTTATTTTAAGAAAGTGACACAAATCTTGTAGAAACAAAATTAAGCAACTTATTAATAAAAAAAACTGTAAAATAAAAAATAAGTATTATTTTTATAATTTTTTAAAAAGCCACAAAATTACCAAATAAATTACAAGTAGTAATAAAGATTTGTTTATTTATTTATTTATTTTATTAATTAAATAAATAAATCACAGTTTTTGTGGATTTTTGTTGACTTTCTTTATGTTAAATTTCTACACTTATTTATTTATTTATTTATTTATTATTTTAAATGGTTTGTTTACCGAGTCGCTGGCTCAGATGCCGCGCTGTCGCACGATGTCTTCCTCTTTCTCCTGGCGCTCATTTCTGCAGCTGAATCACAAACATTTAGACATGAATTCAATCATCACACATTAATTTTTACATGTTACATGTTTTCAGTCCATAAAATTTTTTTAAAATTTGAAAAAACAGGTTCGAAAATATTTCTTCATCACAGAAACTAGAAAAATGAAAATTAGACTTTTATCGAGCAAACTAATGTTTTATTATAAATACGTAAAACTTTTATCTCTTAATCTCCAACAGAAACAACAGAAACAGAGTCATCATAAAAATATTTTTGCTTCAGTGTCTTCAGTAAATGTTCTATATTTGTATTATTATTTATAGAAGAACTTATTATTAAAGGTTATCTTAAAATCAAGAACAACACCATGGAAATAAGAACTGTCAATGAATGTGTGCTCTTATTTTGGAACCTTTGAGGCATACAGTAAAAAAAATTAAAGTCAGAAAGTCGAAATTCTGAGAGAGAAAAAAATTCATTCTGAGATTAAAATTCACCTCGTCGCCTTCACACTTCACATGGGGAATGAAAAATACGTGCTTCAAGTATGCTCGCTTTTATTTTGAATGTATGCTTCCGGTATGCTCGCTTTTATTTTGAAAGGCTTCGAATCAACTTCCGGTCCTGACAGTGCAGGAGACCTCACAGTGCAGGTCTGCAACGAAGGGTCCTGACAGTGCAGGTCTGCAGCTGGACCCCTCTCGAATTTTGGGATTAAAAATCGGAATTCTGATATTTTTAATCGGAATCAGCGATTAAAGTCAGAATTCGACTTTCATCTCAGAATTCATGCTGTTTCATATTTGTTTTCTTTCTTTCAAACATTTCTAACGCTTTTCCGTATCGAGCATGTAACAGAACATTTGGCGCACAGAAAAGCCTGAAAATGTCTGTGTGGACTTTATTTCTTTTCATTTGAAACATAACAGGGACAGAAAATGTCCTGTGAGTGAGTGATTTTTTTTAGACTCAGTTTGCTGTTAAAATAGCATTTAAACGACTTTGTGCACAAACTGCAGTTAAATTAGAAACAGGACCTTTGTCCTCCAGACGCGACCGACGCCCTGCGACATTAATAACCACGCGCTGCATTTCACATGCAACTTCCTCAGAAGATAGGGGAGACCAGGGACGCGCGCGGACATATGTGTATGTGTGTGTGTGTGTGTGTGTGTGTGTGAATCTCTCCTTAGACACACACATAAATCTGTCTGTCTGTGTGTGTGTGTGTTTATTCAATATATCGATGTTAAATGGATAAAAAAGTTTTAGCCACAATTTTTCAAAATGTCTGACTGATGTTGTGTCGCAGCAAACTAACTGAGCGCACACACAAACATACGCACAACAGACACACGAACACACAAACACAAACCCACCGCGCGCGCGGGGAAATAATAAACACCCGCAGATTTTAACTTTTCCTTTAGTTTTTACCTGAAAGATCGTGTTTTTTCCTGCCTTCTTCGCGCACAGTTAAGTTGTGCGTCACCTTTGTTCTTCTTCGATCAATTCTAACTTTCACTTTCACAGGAAAGTCGAAGACACTTTCAAAATAAAAGCCATGTTTTTAAAAACAAACAAAACAACCTGAAAATAATCGTAATGTTAGGTTCTGTGTTGATTCTCGTTAAAGTTTAACTTGTGTAAAAAAGGGGCGTGATCACGTTAAACTCTCCGTGTTCGGGAGACACGACGGTTCTGTCCGCGCGCCCTCCCGTGCTCCCGCGTTTCCGGTGATCACGTGCCTTAGTTATCGGGAGAGAATCTAGACTCTCTTGTGTCACTGAGGTAAATCCAAATACATTTTTTCAGATGCCGAAATCACAGAATAAGACATTTGGACTTAGTGATGGAGGCAGCAGTGGATCCACAACTCCTGTGTGCTGTGATGTTAAAATCACTGATTTCTCTATGAGGTTTGATTTGGGAGAGTGAGTGGTTTACAAACTTCAGTTTCCTGTTGGAAAAGTCTGTCTAACAGTGAGATAAAGACGTGATACATGTTCTTATAAAGTCATTGTATTATTGTTATTATTATTATTATTATTATTATTAGGTAGATCATCTGCAGCAGCATCAGCTTTTAATCGTGGCAGGAAAGCAAATAAAAACATTCACAAGCAACACAAAAACAGACTCTAAAACGCTTTGAGAACAGGATTTTACTGATCAACATTAATGTGTAATCACATAAAAATAAAAAACAATTGAGGAAAAACCAAAAACATTTGTAGTGATACTGCTGGTGCTCAGAGGGTGAATCCCACTGACTTTTCTTTAACTTTATTAATGTTTACAGTTACAACAACAACAACAGAATACTCATTAGGTTCCATACAGTGAGTTTAATGAAGGCAATCTGCCTCTGGAGGGCGCTGGTGAGTCTCAGATGGAGAGGCAGGAAAACACTTTATATACAAAAATAAGTCATGAGTTCACATTTATATGTGTTTCTATATGTCATTAATAATAAATGACTTGAAACAAATGAAACACAATAAATACTAAATATTACAGGGTTGATGACGCTCTCTCTCTCTCTCTCTCTCTCTCTCTCTCTCTCTCTCTCTCTCTCTCTCTCTCAGTGGTCAGTGTGTTTGTACTGCTGACTCGTCCCATGGTGAAGAGGCATCATACTGTTAGAGAGAAAGCCAGAGTGACACCAACAACACAGACAGGACTGTAGAGAGAGAGAGAGGGGGAGGGGGGGCAGTGGGTGAGTCAGATTAAAGGGGAACTCCACTGATCTCTCACTCAATAAAAAAAAGTGCTAAATCCAAACAATAACAAATACAATCTTATATCAGTAAGAGCTAAATAGATGCCACAGCCTACATATCCCATAATGCAATTCTCTAGCTTGCACTCATAACATCCAACTCAAACATACACGGTGTTTCTGGAGCCAGTGTCACATGTTGCAGAAGAAGTGCATTGTGGGACTGCGTTGTGTCTCTGCTAACGTCAATCAGATCACACGACGCAAATGATCCAGTTCGCAAGTTTTATCACGTTTATTATGTGTATAGCTTAAACGCTACATGGAGAAAAAAAATTTAGCTAACAGACGAGTTAGCGATTTTTTTTTTCCGAAAAAGTGTTAGACGTCACATGGCCAGAGACATTATCACGATATTTAAGTCACAATACGATATTATCACAATATTTAATTCACAATGCGATATCATCACGATATTTAAGTCACATTGCGATATCATCACGATATTTAAGTCAGAGTGCGATATCATTGCGATATTTAAGTCACATTGCGATATCATCACAATATTTAAGTCGCAATGTGATGTCACGATATTCAAGTCATGATGCGATATCATTGCTATATTTAAGTCACAATGCGATATCATCACAATATTTAAGTCGCAATGCGATGTCACGATATTCAAGTCATGATGTGATATTATCATGATATTTAAGTCACAGTGCGATATCATTGCGATATTTAAGTCACAATGCGATATCATCATGATATTCAAGTCATGCTGCGATATTATCATGATATTTAAGTCACAAAGTAATATCATCACGATATTCAAGTCACAATGCGATATCATCATGATTTTTAAGTCACAGTGTGATATTATTGTGATTTTGAAGTCACAATACGATATCATTGCGATATTTAAGTCACAATTCAATATTATCACAATATTTAAGTCACGATGCTAGCTGAGCTGATACTAAAACGTTACGTCAACATACTGCCGCCCACTGATTGGTCAGAGAGTGTCGTCACTGAAGAGTCAAGAGCAAAGGAAATGTCTAAAATGTCAACATTTAACAGGAATCTGGTGTATTTAGCGACAGCTGACGATCGTGAGCCCAATCATGACCACGTTCAGTGGTGTTTCAGTTCAGTGACTGTGTCAGACCGAGGCAGAAGTACTGAACCATTCTGTGAACACATCGTTTGAATGATTCACTTTCACCCAAAACAACTGCTTTGACCACTTCTGTCAGCAAACACTGAGTAAACGAACCTTTAACTCGCCTAGCTGAGCTTTAAGAGTGAAAACGGTGGAATGCCCCTTTAAAGCAACATGTCACTGCTCACTTCATTTATCAAAAGTCTCCAGATATTTCAGTCTCCTCTCTCTCTCACACACACACATCTGTTATCTAATGTTATCTCTGTCTCGCGCCCTCTGACCCCGTGACCTCGCTGTGATGTCACAGTGACTCGGGGAAAACTTTTACCTTGAAGCAGTTTTTGAACTTCTTGGAGACAAAGTAGAGGATTATGGGGTTGATGCAGGAGTTGACGGTGGCCATGTTGATGCTGAAGTAGTCCAACACCAGCAGGAAACTGCGACAAAAAAAACACGACGTTTGTTACAGTGAAGCTATGGCGAAAATGCACCGTCAAACAGTCTAATGCTAATCTGTGCACCTACTTTAACAAGTCGCAGCGCCGAGCATCATGGGATTTGTAGATGGTTCTCTTCAGCAGGCGACTCAGGTGCAGCGGAAACCAGCAGAGGGCGAAGATGAGCACCAGACTGAAAACAGCTTTGGCCACTTCTCTACGCTGCAAACACACAGTTAGCTTCTTAGCTGTAGCTCACGTAGTATCATGTAAACTGTCTGTCACTTTGTTTTTTAAGTACAGCGAGCTAACGCTAACACAGAATTATTCTGTCCACTAGCTGTGTCAAAAATAAACCTATAGAAACACTTAAATGTTGTTAGCGAGAGAAGCTAATGTAGCAGAAAAAATTGGGTTCTTGGATTACATTTTTTAATTTAATCCAGTTTAAATTATGCTAATCAGATCATTCACTAATTAGCTTGTGTCTCATCTTGAAAAATATAGATTGGGGTTCAGGGTTGCATAGTAACAGATTATATGTATAAGAATATAAAATAATCCCAGTGGTGAGTGAAAAAAAAATAAACCCAAAGAACTACTGAAATGTTGTTAGATAGAGAAGCTAATGTAGCAGAAAATGTCTGGTTCTTGAATTAAACCCTTTTTGTTTTATCTGTTTTCGCTTAAATTTAGCTTCCAAACTGTCCACTGCAATGCTAATTAGCTCATTCACCAATTAGCTTGGACAATTAAGGATATCGCATCTTGGAAAATATAGATCAGTGTACACGGTTGCTAACTAACATGTTACATTTGAGAGATTACATGTGTAGAAACACTAGTTAGAGAAGCTAATTTAGCAGAAAAGTTGTTTCAGTAGTATTCAGATTAGATGAGTGTATACCAATTGTGTATATATATATACATATATATATATATACTGTATATATATACATTGTATGTACATTTGTGTGTACCTGTTTCAGGTGTTCGCTCAGTGAGATCCTCAGACTTCCTCTCTGGTGTCGTAGCATCTCGCAGGTCATAAGGCCGTAGAAGATGACAGAGCACGCCAGAGGAACGCAGAAGTAGAAGCCAAACAACCACCAGTCCTTGGCATCACGGTAGAACTGGACCACAAAGAAGATCAGATCATTCAGGAACATTTTTAACCACAAAGAAAACTAGTGTTGTAGTCAAGACCACAATCAAAGTGAACCTGACACCAAGACTGTAATGGCCGAGGACCATTCATTCATTCATTGTCTCCTGTTTTATTCTAACTTTCCACATCCAGAACCACCTCGACTCCCTGGATCATAATCAGATCATCTAAAGATCTACAGCAGGTCAGCTGACCCAGATTCACTTTCCATTTCCTGGACTTACTTTGTTTACGTCAGTCATGAACTACTGGGACATCAACAGGAAATGATGTTGTAAACAGAGATGAAGACACCGCGCCCTGTCAAACCAAAACAATCCACCAAACCCCCCACCCACAGAGAACCAGACTCAACCAGCACCGTCTGCTTCTTCACTGATTGGATTGATGAACTGTTTAACTGTATTACAGAGAGAAGACATGTTGATATTTTAAGAGAATTCTACCGTGGGTCAGTACATCATATGACAATTTACAAATCAAATGAGAGCCCTTGCTGTTTTAAATATTATCGACTGTAAACAAGCACACTCACAGTCATAAACGCTGTCGTCGGGTGCTGCAGCATGCAGGTCCTTAACGTCTCGTTCTTGTACTCGAAGCTGACCATGTCGAAACCAACGGCCTCTGGCACGGCGAGCGCGGCGGACAGCAGCCAGATCACCACGATCTCCACCGCTGTTACCATGGGAACGCCCGTCCCTTGGACCCGAGACCAGGACACCACCGCGCGATACCTGAGTACAAGGTGTTGCAGGTTTTTAAGTCCTCGAAGGCCAAAGGATGAGACTATGTTCATGTAAATCTCTATGAAAGATGACTGATCAGTTCTGGGTGTTCCCGAGTGTTTTTCTGTTTAACCTGCATTTGCCATTATCCTCAACCTCGTGGCCAACGCTCACCACTTCCTGTCTGAAAGTCCCTTGAGCTTGATGTTGGGGTTAGTGTATATTACCTGTCCACACTCAGAGCGCACAGGTTGAGGACGGTGATGCCGACTGACGCCTTCTGCAGGAAGGGGAACAGTTTGCAGAGGAACAGACCAAAGGTGCTGTCGGCAAATGGCCACCGCATCGCCAGGAGCTGCACACACAGACACACATGGTGATATGTTGTTCTGATAAAACCTTGTTGTTGGTGGAGTGTGTGTGTGTGGTTTTTATCTCCTTGGGATATTTTAGTTCTGTTATCAGTGTGACACTCAACCTTCTGAGTGAAGCACTCATGACACCAGAGGAAGAACATTTGAGAACCATCGCCTCTGTGAGCTTCATCATGATGTCATTATTTAGGTTGATTGAGTTTGTTTGTATGGGTTAAAATACGTAGAATACGTTTTCCATCAGGAAACTGAAGGTCTTACACCGCGCCGTGATGAGAACATACCTTGTAGATGGTGATGGGTATGTCAATGGCGATGTATATCAGGTCTCCCAGTGCGAGGCTGGCTATGAGGGCGTTGGGTCCGTTCCTCATGCTTTTATTTCGGCAGATGATCCTGAGCAGTGTGGCATTTCCGATCATTCCCACGGCAAAGATCACGCAGCTCATCACCGTGTTGATGTACTTGAAGGCAGTTTTTATGGACATCTCCTGAGTGCAGCTAGGGGGCGATGGCGTGTGCGTATGACCTTTCGTTGACGAGTTGGAGGAAGACGACTGGGGATTTCTGTCGTGTTTCATGTGTTTGAGCTTGCTCAAGTGCTTGGACTTTCCCAGGCGAGAATCCAGGGAGGAATCCGGCTTGTTCATCGTCTCTTGCACCAGGTTTGGATCTTCATGGTCTGAGGTCTGGATGTGATGCTCGAGTTCAGGGTGCAAAGGTGCAAAGGTGCCATGGAAATCAGGCATGTCTGACAGAGATGACTCAGATGAGAAGTTACCATGGCAACCAGCTGGATGAATTAAATTTAAACACCAGACAAGCAGCAGCGACGTGGTAACCATCCAATGTTTGGATGCAGACCTGGAACCCAACATGAGTCTCATTCTAGCAACCTAAAACAATCCCTGAACCCACCACAGGTCTAGATCAAACTGAGAAGTCTCCTTTAGAAAAGGCTCTAGAAACCTTTCCTGAATCTCCAGATATGACCCCAAAAAGAATCCAGAGTGTAGGTTAAGTCCAAAAACAATCCCCGAACCTAATGTAGGTGCAGAACAAACTGTGAATTATGCCTCAGAAGCGATTCCTTAAAACCTTTTCTGAATCCCTGGCTTTGACCTTCTGATAAAAAAACTACCTTGAGTCTACAATGAGTCCTGGACCTGTTCTTGAACTCTTTCTAGGTCTAGAGCAAACTGAGGTGCCTGCTTTAGAACCAATTTGCGAAGCTTTCTGAATCTTATGCAACCATTCCCGGAAAAACAACCTGGAGTCAACTGAGAATCCTGGAATAGTTCCTGAACCCACCACAGGTCTAGATTACAATGAGAAATCTGTTTAAGAAGGGATTCAAGTGACCTTTCCTGAATCTCCAGCTCTGTCCCCAAAAATGAAGTCCTAAAACTTTCCCTGGACCCACTGTAGGTCCAGAATAGACCAAATTTGCCTCAGAACTGATCCTTTAAAACCTTTTCTGAGTCTCTGGGTTTGATTTTAGTCTTCTGTTAGTCCTGAAACCTTTGTAGGTCTAGAGCAAACTGGGGTGCCTGCTTTAGAACTGATTTGCGAAACTTTCTGAATCCTGTGCAATGATTCTGAATAAGAACCTGGAGTCTGGTGAGAGTCTGAAAACTGTAGTCCACTTCAGATATGATCCTAGAACCCTCTGAGATTCTTTAACCCTGTTTGGAACCTGTTCTGAGTCCAGAACCCTTTCTAGTTCTAGAGACTCCAGAAGTTCTCAAGGTTGTCAGAGCAGAGAAGTTGTTTGGGGTTTTCAGGCAATTCTGAGGAAAAAAATAAAAACCATATATATATATATTACATTTATTTATGTACACCTGAGTTTTTAATGAATCATTTCATTTTTATTTTACAACAAAGAAGAGTTTGAGCGTCTTGAAATGTCATAATAAACACAAAACATTTTATAGTTTGTGTGTCTTTTTGTCCTTTTTGATATTTATAATCATTTTTTGCAAATCTGTTATCTATTGTTTACAGTAGCAAAACCTTTCATTATAGCTCGTTTACGTGGTGTTCTATGTTATTATTTGTTTAAAATGAATTAATTTACAGTTTCTGGTGATAAAATCCTCAGTTAAAGGTTAAAGGTTATTATTATATACAGTATATATACACATATATATATATAAAATTATTTTGATTTAAAAAAAGAAACTCACCTGTTTGTGTTTTTCTGTCATGTCAAATAAAATTATGTCCAAGCTTTTAATTTCAGGGACAAAGACGAGTGAATGTCCTGCAGCGTCCAGGTCACTTTTAACGCTCTCTCTCTCTCTCTCTCTCTCTCTGATGGCTGCACATGCTCGCACGCCCCCTCTACTTCACCGCCTCCCTCCCTTTGCTCCGCCTCCTCCTCCCGCTGACGTCCCCATGTCTCCTCAGCTGTCTCCTCACACCTCGTCTCCTCTCCTCCCTCCTGATAACAATGACGCTCATGAGAGAGGAGAAGAAACAAACTTCTTCTTCTTCTTCTTCTTCTTCTTAATTCATGTAGAGTGGAACATGTCGTAAACACTGGGACATGAAATGTCTCTGAACTTTTACTGTCTCACACATAAAAACTCGCCACTTAAGAGATCGTTGATTAAAAGTCAAAACCGCGCCGTGGAAGTCGAAGCCGTTAAATTTATCGCCGCGCTCCGACGACAAATTCGACTTTACTGGAGCGTTTGAAGACAAGTGAGGACAGACGGTGTTTATGACGCTTGTTCCATTTCACTGTGTTTCCAACGAGGAAGTCAATCAGATGAAAGTGTTCCACGTCTTTAAATGTTGGTGCCACTGGAGTTTAATCAAATGTGCTTTGATGTTCCTTAAAACATGGAAAAGCGACACTTGATGAAGCTGAATTGATGGTTGTTTACAGTAGAATTTGCACATAAATCATTGTTTTAGCGGAACATTTTTGGTTAACGTGAGCTGTTCTTCTTTTCATTTTTCAAAGTGAGATTAGTTTTCTGGTGCAAAAATAGCTTTTTCAAGGTGTGACGTAGATGTTCACGATAACGTTTTGAAAAAAACTACATCTGAGTTTTGTTTGTAGCCACGTACACGGGCATCCCAAAACATAAGCTATGGTTTGCTAAACTTAACCAATGTGCGAGAGGCTAATTGTCACCACTAGTTTGACATTAGCTAAAGTTAACCAGATGCTGGTTAGCTGGTCATATCAGTCACTTATAAAATGCTAGTCATCAATATGTTATGATATTAGAACTAGCCAAAATTAGCCACTTAAAGATGCTAGTCATGTGCTTAGCTTGTGATTGTAGGTAATATTAGCTTATGTTAACCTCCACAGGTGCTGCTCTATGCTAATAGTAAATATTTTGTGCTGCCTTTAAGAAATATTTACGACCTTGAAATTTGACTGAATATTTGCCGTCTTTAAAAACAGATACGCACACAACTACAAGATGCTAGTCATGTTATTAGCTGAGTACAACATTAGTTGCGCAACTGAATTAAAATGAGCTAATGTACAAGTTACTCTTCATGCTGTTATCGTACGTAATGTTCGCTAACCGTAACCACGAGATGCTGCTGGTTAAATAATGTTAGCCAACGTTAGCAATCACGTAGCGAATGATGTTAGGTAATGTCATCAGCATGTATCGATGTGTTGTTAGTGTTCGCTAACATTAGCTAGACCAAAATCAGTGATTTTAGGAAAAAACTGACGTAGATTTTTTTACGTGTGTGTGTGTGTGTGTGTGGAATCATATCATGTGTCTGAAGTCACGTAGAGGCTTATCTCTGTGTCTAACACACACACACACACACACACACACACACACACACACACACTGACTTATCTTTTAAACTAAATTTAGCTCTGTTGAAAAACAAAAGTCAGATTAACTTCAATGAAAATGACATGGTCTTGAAGAAGGTCAGAGGTCAACCCTGAACATCACTGATGCACATACGTGACACACACACACACACACACACGTAAGCACTCATGCTAGTGTTTATGCTACTGTGTCGCTGTCAGATGTTTAAACATCGACATAAACAAACTGAGAAAAACAAACAGTCTCAGTTTTAAACACATTATTATCAAGTTTGGAACCAGCAGTTAATGTTAATGAGTTAATGACAAACGTTGGACGCTGGCAGCTAATTTGTACGACAACAACAAAGCGAGAGAGCGACAGAGGAAACAGCTGTCGTTCATTTCCACCGTCTTCATTAGAACTTTATTAGCAAACTCTTTGAAAGACAGAAACATTCAGAGCCACAGTTTCCATCGCACATGTCAAACAAAGTTTTATTACATATTTAAGTGTCTTTTTTAAGTTGAGTGAAAATGGGTTTTTTTGTCCTGTACGATAACGCATGAATTTAAAATAACAATAAAAACCTACACAATAACACTGTGAAAGTAAATCAAAATAAAACCCACAAACTATACGAGACAAAATAAAAATTTACAATAGTGAAAATTCTCACATAAATATGACAAATATACAACATTATTTATAGAGATGAGATTAGATTAGATTAAGGACAGTTGATTCTGAATGGTATGCAGCAGCGAGGGAGAAGTGAAGCTCCCTTCAGTGTTGGAATGCGGCCTGTCCTGCGTCGCCGTGGCGACGGGAAAACTCTGCTGTTGTGTTGAAGAGGATTTGGTTTCTCAGCTCAAGGTAAAGTTCACACTTTTTCACTTTTAAACCAGAGTTTGTGTCATTGAGATTATTATTTTTTAAAAACTGTGTGTGTGTGTGTGTGTGTGTGTGTGCTTCAGTGTGATTGACAGGTGAGGATGGACGCTGCTGTGAGACACAGACGAGGACGAGGACAAGGACAAGGACAAGGACGCTCGTTTCTGCCTGAATTAACGACGACGACCACAAACATCAGCAACAGGAACAGGAAGTGGAGATCAGGTGATCAACACAGGTGTGTTTAAGTGTTTTTTGTTTGGTTCTCTGGGTGAAGTGTTGTGTTTATGAGTGACCTCACTGTGTGTGTGTGTGTGTGTGTGTGTGTGTGCAGGGTGAAGAACGTGGATGAATTCCCTCAGATCAGCTCGAAAGAAGAAATTGCCACGTGAGTTCAGACTTTTACGCTGTTTTTAGAATTAAATGATATTAAATGATATTGAAGTCAAACTCCAGGCTCACTGCGCCCCCTGCTGTCACACTGATGTCATTGTCTCTCGTGCAGGTTCAGGAACAGCCACAAACAGAGTGTGTGTGTGAAGATGCTGCAGGAAGGTTTTCACAGGTGTGTGATTGACATTTACCTTTCATTGATCTGCGGCCTCCACCAATCACAGCACAGCTCTCTCTCTCTCTCTCTCTCCCCCTCCCTCCCTCCCCCTCTCTCTCTCAGGTCGTTCTCTGAGCTCTTCTCTCTGCTTCAGGTGGAGCAACAGAAGAGGGCGGAGTCTGATCCAGGATCAGCTCAGCAGTTTCAGCCAGAGAAACTGGAGACGATGAGGCTTCACCTGTGCCGGGCCGAGCAAGCTGAGCGCAGCGGTACACACACACACACACACACACACACACACACATGTGTAATGAAAACTGATAAAAACAAAACAAAACATGCTGCCTCATTTATGGGATGTATGCCGATTTAAAGAGAGCGTGTCATTTGTTATGGTCAGATGTAAAAAGATGGTCAGGTTGTATGATATACAGGTCTGTATCATGGTTTAATGTAAAAGTGAGGAATTTTCTCAATGGGGTTTTGTTATTTAACATTTTAAAAAATGAGAATGATGCAGGATTTTCCTCATACTGTTTCCTGTGTGTGTGTGTGTGTGTGTGTGTGTAGGTTCCTGGTCTGTGGTGTGTGAGCAGCGTCTGGTCCTGGGTCAGTACTTCTCAGCGCCGGAGGACCGGTCCCTGAGTTTGCACTTCCTCCGCAGCTGTGCAGGAGGAGAGCGAGCGGGGAACTGCAGGGCAGCCGCCGAGGCCCGGGCCTGTGTGGCTGAGCTGTACCTGCAGCAAGGTGGACACACACACACACACACACACACACACACACACACACACACACACACAAACCCTACTGAACCCTCATGTCCACCATTTTCAGTTTTTGTTGTAAAAATAAACAAAACTCCATTGAGAAAATGACTACATTTGGCATTAATCATCTTACATGCGTGTATTTGACATAAATAGACCACCATTTCACATCTTTCCATAACAAACAACATGTTGTCTTTAATTCGGCATAGATCCCCGTGTGTTTGAACCGCTTCTGTGTGTGCGTGTGTTGCAGGAGAGCTGGAGCAGGCGAGGCAGCAGGCAGAGCAGTGCCTCAGACAGACTGAAGGGGGCAGCAGCTGGTCGGACTCGACCGGGCGACTCCTGCAGCTGCGGGTGCGCGGGACGTTGTGGAGAATCTACGACCGACTCGCTGACGCTCCACTGGAGGCCCGGAACTACACTGACGCCCTGCGGCTGCTGCACAGGAGCCACCGTGTGGCCACAGAGTGTAGGTGCAGACACTCGTGTTTACCTGTTTGTTTACCTGTTTGTTTACCTGTTTGTTTACCTGTTTGTTTACCTGTTTGTTTCAGCTGAGGACAGACAGACTGAAGCGACAGCTGCGTATCGACTTGGACTGACCTACCAGAGCACAGGAGACCACGACACAGCCAAAGAGGTACCTGTGTGTGTGTGTGTGTGCGCGCGTGTGTGCGTGTGCGTGTGTGTGTGCGTGTTTTAAAACAGCTGAACTGTGTGTCCAGTTTTTCAGCACGTGTGCACAGATGTGTGAGTCGCTGCAGGACACAGAGGGACTGGGAAACGCATTCAAGGCTATGGCCAAGTCTATGGAGAGGTACAACACACACACACACACACACACACATGGAGACCAAAACCTGGTCCTAATGAGGCAGAACCTAATTTTCTGAGGAACTGGTTCAAGTTTTGGACTAAGATTTGAACTGTGGTTATGGTTAAGGTAAACGTGTGTGTGTGTGTGTGTGTGTGTGTGTGTGTGTGTGTGTGTCAGTGAGGGAAACACACAGGAAGCTGTTCAGTGTCTGGAGAAGTTTGTCGAAGTCACTCAAAGAAGTGGAGTGAAACACAACCTGGTGGACGCCTGCATGTGTGTGGGCAAATTCTACTACACTATGGTACACACACGCACACACACGCACACACACACACACACACACACACATATAATAACATCTATGTCAGCTTAGACAGACTTTTCCAACAGGAAACTGAAGTTTGTAAACCACTTACTCTGCCACACCAAAGCCCATCGAGAAAAACAACAATTTAACATCACAGCACACAGGAGTTGTTGATCCACTGCTGCCTTCATCACTATGTTCAAATGTCTTATTTTGTCTAATTCGGCATTCAGAAACCTTCGTTTAGATTTACTTCAGTGACACAAAGTGACCACACGAGGCAGCAGTAGACCAGCAGCTCCCGAGTCCCCGCCAGCTAAAATCACTGGTTTTCTCTATGGGGTTTGGTGTGGGAGAGTGAGTGGTTTACAAACTTCAGTTTCCTGTTGGAAAACTCTGTCTCACAGTGAAGTTAAGATGTGAACGTGTTCTTAAGAATGTCTCTCTGTGTCTGTCTGTCTGTCTGTCTGTCTCTCTGTGTCTCAGGGTGAGTACAGCAGAGCGTCTCACTTCTTCCTTCAGTCGTATGAAGTCGCCTGTGAGACAGGAGACGTGTCTCTGCTGCAGAAAGCTCAGGTACGTTGGGATTTAAACGTCATGTGGTGCTTCTCTTAACTGACTCGTCAAATACCGACCGCCTCTGTTCTCGTGTGTGGCTCCGCCCCCCTCAGGTGTGGCTGGCGTGTACTCGTCCTCAGTCTCTGATCAGGGAGTTCAGCACCTGCACAACACTGATGTCAAAATAAAAGCATTTTTTACCTCAAATGTTTCAAATCTGTCTTTTCTTTATTTCACTTTTATTTCAAAAAAGATTAATGTTCTATTAATTCCTTTAAAATTAATAACTGAATTTATTTATTCTGGTTAAAACCATAATAAATAAATACAGTTATTAAGTTTAAATAACTGTATTAATATAATAAAAATATAACTTATAATCTAGTTTAGTATTGTGTAGTATAGTAATAGTACAGTACATTATAATATAGTATGTCGCTGTTGCTGTTGTATTTATTACCGTAGTTGGGGCTAAATCCTTGTTGCGCCTTTACTTTCATCTTTACGGCTTCCCTATGACCCACGTGACCGGAAACGACTACGCTGCTACAGTTTGCGTGTTTTCTGACACAAGCTCCGGAGGAGAAGAGCGGCGCGGCTGTGAAACTTGTGTCCGATTGGAGTGACGGGGACGCCGGCGGGTGACCCGGTGAAGCCCGGGGCTCGAACATGGGCCTCCTGGCGAGGATACGAAAGGAGTGGTTCATCATCGGGATCGTGCTGGTCATCTTATCGGCCAAACTGCAGCCAAGCGTCGGTGTCAAAGGAGGTGAGAGAGTTTAGCCGCCGGATACGTCACCAGACCCCGCTGTAAAATCCACCAAAAGATGCTGAAGCCTGAGTCACTGACTTAAGAAGAGGTTTCCATCTTTCTTCTTCTTCCCTCATCCTCGCACAGAAAGTCCCGCTGTCAAACTTTAGACGTTAAAATAACCGCCACGAGTCACACAACAAATCGGCACGAGGGACATTTGATCAGCGAGCGTTTGTCTTTAAATAAAAGTCTCACTTTCATACTTCAGTTCGCTGTTTGTCTAACCTTAACAGGCACGATGGACTGTAGGAGCTGAGAGCAAATCAATCAAAAAGTGTGAAAATACGAAACACCTGGTGCTCGTAACCTATGCCGAATTACACAGTGAATCCTGTTCATCGTGATAATGTTTAAATTAACGCCACAGTGGACGTGTACGCAGGTCTAAAACGTGAAAGAGCGTAAAATTCAAGGTTTTGTGAATGGGTTTCCTCACCATGAGAGGTATTTTAAGTTTTCTTTATTACTGTGTTTGTGTGTGTGTGTACCTGGCACTTCAGTGACACGTTGCAGTAACACTAATGTCAACAATGCTCCTACACTCCGCGCTCCCGTGTGCGCGCCACCGATGCATCATAATTACGTGTTTGTTTATTTAGTCCTAATAATTCACCTTTACTTCCCACGCCTGTGACGTCAGAGAGCGCCTCACACCTGGCTCAGGTGGAAGCTCATTGACATTAAAACAGCTGATCGTCAGTGATAACAGTGATAACAGTGATAAGTGAACTACAGCTGCTACTGTGGAGATAAGACAACGTCTGTGCTGCGTTCAGGTGCTCTCTGTAAACCACAGACTTTGTGAGCGTAAGTTGATGTACATGTACATGTCCCAAGTGTCACTTTATATGAATTATAATGCATGTAAAATCACAAAAATACACGTTATCTCACTGTTAGACAGACTTTTCCAACAGGAAGCAGAAGTTTGTAAACCACTCACTCTCACACACCAAACCCCATAGAGAAAATCATCGATTTTAGCATCACAGCACACAGGAGTTGTTGATCCACTGCTGCCTCCGGCACTAAGTTCAAATATCTTCTTTTGTAAAATTCTGCATTCAGAAACCTTTGTTCAGATTGACCGCAGTGGCACAAAGTGACCACACGAGGCAGCAGTGGACCAGCAGCTCCTTTGTCCCGGCCAGCTAAAATCACTGATTTTCTCTATAGGGTTTGGTGTGGGAGAGTGAGTGGTTTACAAACTTCTGCTTCCTGTTGGGGAAAAGTCTAACAGTGAGATAAAGATGTGAACGTGTTCTCAAGTGGCTAAATATGAATAATTACAGGTTTAAATGGAGTTAAAACACACACACACACACACACAAAGTGGATTATTGATGCCATGTTTTTCCATGTTTACTCAGCATAGAACAAGTTGGACTGGACTGTTCACATGGTCAATAAACTTGTTTATCCTCTCTCTCTCTCTCTCTCTCTCTCTCTCTCCCTCTCTCTCCCTCTCTCTCCCTCTCTCTCCCTCTCTCTCCCTCTCTCTCTCTCAGGTCCGCTGAGGCCAGAGGTCACCGTCGCGTACTTTGCCGTCTCGCTCATCTTCTTCAACAGCGGCCTGTCGCTGAGGACGGAGGTGAGTCGGGCGTGTGGCTGTAGAGGGCGCTAGTGTGGAAATCAAGGAGGTTGCAGCTGATTTTAGCTCCTGTTTTAGACATGAGACACAGTCTCTCCCTCTCCCTCTCTCTCTCTCTCTCTCTCTCTCTCTCTCTGTGCAGGAGTTGACCAGTGCGTTGCTTCACTTTCGCCTCCATCTCTTCGTTCAGTCGTTCACGCTGGTTTTCTTCCCGCTGGCCGTGTGGCTGCTGCTCAGAGTGCTGGAGCTGACGCCCATCGACCAATGGCTGCTCAAAGGGTCTGTGTGTATATGTGTGTGCGTGTGTGTGTGTGTGTGCGCATGTGTGTGTGTGAATGCCGTCCTTTATGTAACTCCACTGTACCTGGAAAAATGAGTCCAGGTACGCACTGAAAGACCCACATTCACTGCTACAACAGTCACTTCTGTGTGTGTGTGTTTTTAAAAGTGTGGTTCTGTGAGTTGTCTGACACGTAGACTGTGTTGTGAGCGCCCCCTGCTGCTGAGGATTTGACTCCATCTCACTGTTAGTCAGACGTTTCCAAGAGGAAACTGAAGTTTGTAAAGCACTCACTCTCCCACACCAAACCCCATAGAGAAAATCAGTGATTTTAACATCACAGCACACAGGAGTTATTGATCCACTGCTGCCTCCATCACTAAGTTCAAATGTCTTATTTTGTGAATTCTGCGTTTGAAATCCTTCATTCAGATTGACCTCAGTGACACAAAGTGACCACACGAGGCAGCAGTAGACCAGCAGCTCCTGTGTCCCCACGAGCTAAAATCCCCAGTTTTCTCTATGGGGTTTGGTGTGGGAGAGTGAGCGAGTTTCACAAACTTCAGATTCCTGTTGGAAAAGTCAAATTAAACATGTTTTTTAGAATTAGAATTGTTTAAAAAGAGGCAAATTTATCAGTAAATCAAGTTGCCGTGATGTCATTGAATGCAGCATTGCAAAGTGTCTTTCCTCTTCTCTTCACAAGGGGGCGTTATAGCATTCAAGATAAATGATGAGGAAAGAGGATAAATATGAATGAATCTGCTGATTCATCACTGTCTACTTAGTTGACATGTTTCTAACTAGTTCCTGTCAACCTGGTCGATTAGTTACCTGACTGTTGTGGTTGCCTAGGTTACAGACGGTGAGCTGCATGCCTCCTCCAGTCTCCTCCGCTGTGATCCTCACTAGGGCTGTCGGTGGTAACGAGGTAACACTCACACGTTCACATGTCGTTAACCTCCACTGTTTCATTCATGGTGTCATGTCAAATAACACACAGCAGTGTGTTGTCACGGTAACAAGTGCGTGTGTGTGTGTGTGTGTGTGTGTGTGTGTTCTTTCAGGCTGCGGCCATCTTTAACTCAGCGTTTGGAAGCTTCTTGGTAAGGTGTTTAAAAGTCAGTGTTTATGAACGTGTTAATATGAACATGTTATTTTGAACATGTTAATATGAACGTGTTATTATGAACGTGTTATTATGAACGTGTTAATATGAACATGTTATTATGAACGTGTTAATATGAACATGTTATTTTGAACATGTTAATATGAACGTGTTAATATGAACATATTATGAACGTGTTAATATGAACATATTATGAACGTGTTAATATGAACATGTTAATATGAACGTGTTATTATGAACGTATTAATATGATCGTGTTATTATGAACGTATTAATATGATCGTGTTATTATGAACGTATTAATATGAACGTGTTAATAATATGAAAGCATGAATGTAATGACTCATCAGTATTTGTGTTTGCAGGGAATCGTGGTGACTCCAGTTCTGCTGCTGCTGTTTGTAAGTTTGCCTGCTGTCGTCGTCTTTATTATTATTATCATTGTCTTCATCACGATTATCAGTATCATTATTATTGTTATGAATTCTTCATTCTTCTTCAGTCTTAAAGGGACAGTTCACGTCACAGACAGTTCCATTCCAAAACATTAGCATTTAACTCAACAGTCAATTCTTTATATTGAGATCCTGTAACTGAAGACTCACTGGAATGACCCTTTAAAGTTTGTGCTCGACTGATCTGTGCTCTCCTCTTCCTCCTCCAGCTCGGCTCGTCATCCTCTGTTCCCTTCTCCTCCATCTTCTCTCAGCTCTTCATGACTGTCGTGGTGCCTCTGATTGTGGGTCAGGTAGGCATGTGTCTGTGTGTGTCAGTGTGTGTGTGTGTGTGTGTGTGTGTGTGTTCACACGTGTAAACCTCACACCTGTGTGCAGGTTTGTCGACGGTTCCTCAGGGAGTTCCTGGAGAGGAAGAAGCCGCCGTTTGGCGCCGTCAGCAGCGCCGTCCTCCTCATGATCATCTACACCACGTTCTGCGAGACGTTCAGTAATCCCAACATCGAGCTGGATCCGACCAGTCTGCTGCTGGTGGTCCTCATCAGTGAGTCCAGTCCACTCTCTGTCTCTGATTCTCAGCACTGACTTAACTAAAGTAAAGATGGTAAATCTGGGATGTAGAGCGGCGTGTCGTCTGCGTACGGACGTATCGGCCTGTGAATTTGAAAGGAAATCAAACAGAAATCTTAAAAAAATGAGATGCTTTTTATGAAGAAATTATATGAATCTGAGTCTACAGTGTCATGTGGATATAATAAACAGATGAACACTTTAAACTAGTGTCGGTTAAAGATGTCGTTTAGTTGCTCAGAAAGTGTTGTTTGTTCTTTTTCAGTTTTCTGCATCCAGATCAGCTTCATGCTGCTCACGTTCGCCTTTTCTACCACGTGAGTTCAAATCTGTGTGTGTTCCACATCTCTGATCTCTTCTCTTCGCTGCATTAACAACACGGATTAGTTTTAATTTGCAGGTTTAGACTCATTTTAATGGACTCGTTTCATGTTTTTACTTATAACTCTTACCTTTGTTTGTTTATTTGTCTGAACAGCATTTTATAAATGGGCTATAGAAACAAACTTCTGTCAACATGTTGATATGAACGTGTTATTATGAACACATTAATATGGACACGTTATGGACATATTGATATGAACGTGTCATTATGAACGTGTTATAAATGATGAAAGAGTGAGGGAGGTTCACTGACCCCTGCTGTTCATGCTCTGTCACTGCAGGTCGGGCTCAGGATTCAGTCCTGCAGACACTGTGGCCGTGATCTTCTGCGCCACACACAAGTCACTGACTCTGGGTATGCACGCACACGCACGCACGCACACATGCACACACGCACCTGTGTCTTAAAGCAACAAACAAACGTTGTTTGGTCCTCCAGTAATTTCAGCGGCAGCCATTTTCAATGTTTTGAATGAAAACAAAGTTGCCTCTTCAACGTCATATGACTCGTTTACGCCGCCATGTTGGCAGGAAGTCCATCACTAGGGATCGAGCAAAATATATCGCAGTCGAGTTAGCTTCCAGTTCAGAGAAATCTTCGTAAATAACAACGACCATAAATAAAATAATGGTTTCATTGATGTCTTTAAAATACCACTTAAGTTTCCCTTAAGTTTCCCCTCAACTGGCGACCTGGAAACTGTGAATCTGGACGCTAACTAACGTCAGTGCCGTTCCAGTCCCCCCAGGACACTAATGAACCGAAAATATCGGCGTTTATTCCTCGTGCTTTTATTGTGGAATCTTCGCTTCCGTTAACCCCGCCCCCGCCCCTCCTCCGCAGGTATCCCCATGCTGAAGATCGTGTTCGAGGGCTACGAGCACTTGTCCCTCATCTCAGTGCCGCTGCTCATCTACCACCCGTCTCAGATTCTGCTCGGCTCCGTCCTTGTGCCGACGATCCGCAGCTGGATGACGGGTCGACAGAAGGTACACACACACTCATGCACGCACGCTCTCCTCTTCTTCCACCTCTTCTTCTTCTCCGCCGGGTCACATTCCACTCCTAACCTCGTCACCTTGTCTCCTCTCCTACAGTCTAGTCTGTTGTTGAGATAGGGCCGCATTCCAACACTGCTGAGTGAGTAGAGACGTCAAAGACACCTTCAGAATAAGAGTCTTCACTTTATTAGTTTTTTATTTATTTGAAGTAATTTGAAAACAAAAAATTATTTTGCTTTTTTTTTTAATCGACGAATTAAAATGAAAAAGGGGTGGGGCTTAAATCCACATGATAGTTTGTGCATCAGCAGGTCCAGTGGGTGGAGATTGTGGTGTTTAATTGCTGGTGATCTCTCCTCCTCTTCATCTTTTTCTTCTTCTCCTCCTCTGTTGTTTTTGTTAAAACCTCACTCTCTGCTCTTCTTCTTCTCTGTTTCCGTTCAGGCGGTGAAACTGTCGGCCCTTCAGCCGGTCTGACGACGACATGGTGGAACGTCAGTGTTTTTATTCGGGGACAGAGCAGATTTTAAGGTGGAGGGGACACATTTGTCACACGTGCCTTAAAAAACAAACAAAAAAAACCAATCAATCAACGGAGAGACCTCAGCGTGGTGATGGAGAGTCCAGTTGCCTTGATTTTTCCTCTTCTCAAAAATCAACAAAAACTTCTTCTGTCATCTTCACTTTTATATTTAAAAGGAGTTTTATTTTTCTACGGAGAATCTATAAGCAGAGTTACTGGGACCAGTTCTTTTTTTTTTTAAATGTCCTTTTTACATTTATTGAGGTTATTTTTGTGCGTTAATTGCTGGTTTTGTCAGTATTTGTTGACACTGACAGGATCAGGTATCACGTGTGCTGTCAGGCGTCAACGTCGGTTTAAGTGAAAGAATTTTTTAATGGAACGAAAACGAGACGAGAATGTGGATGAAAAGTGCCGTCAGAAACTTTTTTCTCCTCCGTGGCACGGGGTCACAAAGGGCGGGGGGAAATCCCCAGTAAACGTCCAGAAATTTTCCATGGGATTAAGACCTCTTTTTCGGGAATTATTCAGGAAGTCTTCCAATCTGAATTTATTTCTCTAGCACGTTTAAAAACGACCAAGTTGACCAAAGTGTGATAATAAATAAGAGGTCACTTGCTGTTTCGTGGCGAAATGGCGGCTAAATTCAAAATGGCTGACATCCTGTTCATGTTCGGGATCGGTCTCTTGTGTCGTGTATGAAGTTTCGTGGCGATCGGTCAATGTATGCCGAAGTTATAGGGGCACTTCCTGTTTTGCAGTGAATGGTCAAATTCTCAAAAAAATGCAGAGGGTTGCCACAATAGTTACGTGAGTATTTGCGCGACATTGGTAAGAAAAAAGAGAAGGAAACAGAAACAGGAAGTCGGACCCCGAGTTACAAAAATAAAACGTGAAGTCTTGACTGTTAACAGTCATTTTAGATTTTTCTCTCTCTCTGAAACGAGGTTTGTGTTTGTCGACAGCATTCCTGTGACGAGGGGGCGGAGTTAAGTTGACAGGTGATCCATGGAGACAGTGAAGTTACAAGAGGAGCCAAAAAACAACCTCCTCTTTCAGAACTTTTCCTGGAGCTGAGCAGGTGTTTTTCTTACGCTATTTTACTAGCGTATTGTTTGTGTCCCGATCAAATTCACGTGTTTCTATGTTTTTATACGAGGTTTGTTGTATATGACGTAAACTGCACATGAGGCTGAAACATCTACACACACATGTCAACCTGTATGCAGATGATTCTCTGTTCTACCTTTAAGACACATTTGTACTGTTATGTTTGTAAATCTGTACGCAGACGACGCTCTGCTCTCGCTTAAAAACTGTACGATTTTAAACATAAGCACGTCTGTTACATTCAAACATTCTCTGCCTGCCGCCACGGAGTCGCCTGTTTTCTCACTTGATTTTGTCGTTGCTCACTAAGTTTTTCTCTGGGCGTTTGGTTTTCTCCTCCACCTAAGGTGGCCCTGGACGTGCAAACCGTTATTACACTTTTAAAAAGCTTGAGACAAATTTTCAGTTTGAAGATGCGAAACTTAATTTCACGGATTCTGTTCCGATATAAACAAAAGAGACGCAAACCGATGACCAGCTGAGTGCACTTTTAACAGTCGTTCAGCCAAGCTTATGTAGGAAGGGCCACTTCCTTTCAACCCAGCTTTCAAAATATGAGCCACTGACTTCGTCTTTTTACTTTTTAACTTTTCCCGCAACGTTCACTGAATGAGCTCATTCTGTAAAATAATATACAGGCGGTCTGTTGTCAAGTGTGTCATTGTACAAAAAAGAAGAAAAGAATTGAACGCTCACTTTATCTCTTCCACAGCAGTTGGTACGTTCCTTTTGTGTAAAGGCCTGAGGCTTTTGTACTTTTGTTTCGGGATTTGTAAAAGTCTTTTACAAATAACTAGGACTGCACACAGTCACGATCAATGTCTCCCTGCAAATCACCAAAATGGAAGCCAAGATTCCAAAATGGCCAAGTTGAGTCCATGGTTACAGTCGACTTTTTTGTTCATCTCGGTCTATAACATCTTCCCACCAAGTTTCGGGAAATTCGGTGGAATTAAGTTTTGCCTCTGTTTTCACCTGTCGGGGCGCTATAGAGCCCTTGACTGAGAACTATGCCAATTCTTTGAGTTTTTATTCACGTTAACACGCTCAAAAATTACGGCAAACCCACAGATGGTATTGTACTCTGAAGGATTGCAATAGGTGTTCCCACACGGCAGATTTTACGCGGCAGCGTTAGCTTCCACTCAGTCTTCTAAAGCTCGCCAAAGCTTTACCGGGTGACGTTTGATGAGGTTATTGAGTTGGCACACGTGTGGTGTTAAAATGCTAAAATCTTCATTTATTCTTCTGGTTGTGGGTTTTTGAAAGTCGTCTGAGAGAGAAAAGTGATTTATGCGTTATTTGGATAATGAGTCGTGTGAGTCTCAGCCCGTTTGCATCTCCAGTTTCCGTGACTTTGTTGATGAATCTCTTTAAAACAAAGTGCTGCACAT
Organism: Solea solea; assembly: GCF_958295425.1. NCBI lineage: Eukaryota > Metazoa > Chordata > Actinopteri > Pleuronectiformes > Soleidae > Solea > Solea solea. The sequence goes on from NC_081136.1 coordinate 35,382,428, forward strand.
CAGAGATAAACAAAACACCTAAGAACAAACAAGAAAAGGGATAAAAACCAATGTCTCATACTGGGTCGAAAGCCAGAGAGTAAAAATGGGTTTTAAGATGCATTTTAAAAGTGGACAGTGAAGGGGCGTGGTCTAACATGCAGTGCAGCGACAGAAAAGTTTAGATTTAGGTAGCAGCTGATTAGCTGACCTCAGAGAGCAGGCAGGAATGTCGGGGTAAGACCAAGGGTTTAATGTCAATTTGAATATAAATTTGAATTTCAAATGTTGTCACAGACGAAGAATTGATGTTTTCCACTTTACTGCCAGTCTCTGTTTACAGTGTCTCTGATGAGCCGGTATTATATATTTTTGAGAAAATGATGGGGGGGGGCGGGGTTTGTGCTACTTTTCTACGTGTTTATTTAAAAAATACTTATATGAGTTAAAAAAAAATAAACCAAAAAGAAAAGAAAAAAACAACACTGTTTTTTGTGTTTCTTGTGTTTGGATAACATGTCGAATTTTCCTGCTATTTACAGAATACGTTTGTGGAAAACACAAAATATTACACGTATATCTATTTAAAATACAAGTAATGGACACTTTTAATAACAGTTCTTTCATTTTAAGTGTAATTATTTGTGTTACAGACAGGAAGTTGCTTACGCCCATGAAAACATCGGCAGAGGTATTGAACGTGAGTGGAAAAAATACTTTATTTTCAAAAGCAGGTGTTCATCAAGACAATTAAGAAAACAGAGCTAAACTGGTGCTGCGGCATGCTAAATTAGCATACAAGTCCTGGTTTTACATGCAATCACAAAACAGTGTCCACCACACGCTCCTTTACATTTTCATTTTAAAACATTTGTTGAGGTTACAGAAAAAGATGAACCCATGCATGCTATAGTCTTATAAAAAGTTTGTCATAAAGCTAAATAATTTAGCCTGAACTTGAAGTCCAACTTAATTAGGCTTCGTCCTAATGGGGCTAAATGTTAGCCTAAAGCTTCTGAGCAGAAATGGTTAATCCTCTGAGGATAATCAATATCTACAGCATAAACATGACGTTTATGGAGGAAATATATTAACTTGGCAGTGGTTTTATTTAGCCTCAATACTACTAATTAGTTTATTTATTTATGTTTAAAATCTCACATGTAGAAACTAATTAAAAAACAATGCTAGGCTAAATAGCTACTATGTTTTTAGCTTTATAAACGGTTCTATAAATGTTTATGGACCTGAAATTGTACCTTTGCATACATTGCCAGTATTTTAGTCTCCAGGTGATGCCAGAATATCGTACTCTGCCAGAAGCACAAAACTGTTCTCCCGGATTCTCCGGACTCTGACCAAATCGCCACACTCCTGGACGTGGATCAGCCCTCTCTCCCCTCTCTCGTACTCTCTCTCCCTGTCATTCAGAGTCACCCCCGTCCGTTTACCGCAGGCCTGACGGTACATGTACCGAACCACAACCACCAGCACCATCCCTAAGCCAGCTGAGCAGCCCAGCAGCATGCCAAGCTCCCAGGCACTGTGTCTGGGGATAATGTCCGGATACTTCCCTTCTTTGTCTGGGGTTCCAGAGGGATTAGAAGGATGTTTTTGTTTAGTATCAGTGTTTGGGTGGTTTGGTTTTAACTCATCACCTCGATTTAGTTTGATATTTGGATCGAGCTTTGGATGGGGATCCGGGATTTGGTGAACAACTGTTCTTTGTGTTGGTGGGGTGAGGTTGGCCTCAGGATCAGATGGGACAAGGTGCTTCTGGATCTTCGAACTTTCACCTTGTGTTAGTTTCTGGGAGGGCATAGGGGAAGGAGAGGGTAAGAGGGAGTTGTAGAGAGAGCGAAGGGGAGCTGGAGAGGGTCCTAGGTGAGGGGAGGTCGACAGAGGGGACCCTGAAAATGAAGGGGTGACGGATGAGTCAATGGAATATGAGGAACCCAGTGAGTAAGAAGATGTTGTGGGAACTAGAGGAGGTGTAGGAGGGATGGACGCAGTAGAAACTAAAGAGGGTGAAGAAGGAAAGGTTGAAGCTGTGATCAGCTTAGAAAAGTTAGAAGGAGATGAGGGAGGATTAGATAAAGGGACTGGGGTAATCGAGACAAAGGGTGATGAAGAGTTTGAGGAAGCCACAGAATGAGTAGAAGAAGGTTTAACTGGGTGGACATGAGGAGGAACTGAGATCGGAAAAGGAGAGGGGGGAACGGAAAGGGCAGGAGTTGTTTTGGGTTGGCGCTTCCCGGAGGAGAACCTGGAGTAAGTGAAAAATGTTGGCTTCAAGGTTGGACGTGTTGATGCCAGTGTGGAGGATGAAGAGTGAAGAGCAGACTGAGGGGTAGAGCCAGAAAATGTTGGTTCAGTAGTTGAGGAAATGGCAAAGATTGGGGAAATGGTTTTGATCTTTGCTTGAGGATCATGAGTCATGACATCTTTACCCTGATTTGTTGCGAGGATTGGGCCATAACGTATTGTGAACTGTAGATGAGTCAAAGATGGAGGGGTTTGTGGGGGTTCAGTCTTCTTCCATTCAAAGGAATGTGCCAGGGGTGAACCAGTGTGTAAAGTAGATTGGAACCATGATTTGGGAGAGAAGCTCATAGACTCAGGTAGTGAGTAAGATTCAGGCTGTTTTATCTGGAGAAATCTCAGTGTTTGATTGGAGGTAGATGTTGGTGGTGGATTTTGAATACTTACAGGTTGTGGTTGTGGTAGAGTCCTGAAGAAGTCAGTTGTTTGACGCTCAGGATATGGTGGACTGGTTTGCCTTGGTCCAGATTGACTTGGTTCAGGTTGAGATTTGTTTACATCACCCACAGAGGTGTTTGGTTGGAGCCTATGGTTGGGGGGTTCTGGAATAAGGGTTGAAATTGTTTGGGGCAGAGCAGAGGTCTGAGGGGAGTGGAGAGTGGAATTGTGGGACAAGGTTTTGTACTTGGAAAAGAGTTTGGGTGGAGAGGTGGCAGAGAAGAGAAGGGTCCCATGAGTACCTGTTACAGACAAGGGGAGAGGTTTGGATGTGGCGATTTGTGTGGGGAGAAAATATTTGGGTGAAGAAATGTGTTTGTAATGCAAAGATTTTACGTGGGAGTTCTGTGTTTGGGACTGAGTCAGGCTTGTCCCCCAGGGCTGAAATGAACTAGTCTGGGTCCTGAATTGAACTGAATTAGTGTGATCCTGAATAATTTCTATGGGGTTGTGGGTACTGGTTCTCAGGGGATTTACAAGGTGGAAACTGTGATTGTTTAAAGGTGTAGATGAGGTGGTACTTTGGGGGTTAAATGTTGTATATTTTGTTTGAGCAACAGTGGGCCAGTCTGAGTCCTGTAACTTTTCCTGTGACTCTTTGCTTTCCATCTTAATATCCTTTACATGAGTGAAGGAAGTGAGGAAGTGCAGCAGGGGAAGAGGATTAGTGACGTTTGGATCTGTGATGTTTGGTAAAAGAGTAGTAGCATGTAGCATCTCTGTTGCCTCTTCAGCTGAGAAGGAAGACGCTGTAGAAAGATGACGGTCAGTCGTAAAAAGAGAGGTGCTTATGGGGTCCTTGGTATAAATTACGCTTGCTTCTTCTGTCGTACCTAATGCTGCATTGCTATAAGTCGCGCTGCCACTGGTGGTGAAATGAGGAGATCCTGAAGTTGCCATCTTGTTCCTTTCACTGACTGTCTGATTGGTCCAGAGTTCATTTCCAAGGGTCGTCAAAGTTGCCAAGTTTTTAATCTCTTGGCGAATGACTGTTTCCAGAGAGTCGTAGCCTCGGGTTCTGCTGTTTTGTGGTCTTGTGGGTTCTGTAGTCGTAGCAAAAAAAATAGGTATTGTTGCATTACAGAGGGCAGTTAGCATCATTATTATCTTTTGTATGTCATTTATTTATGATTATTTGCCTGGGGTTAATGCTAGAGTTAACTGCCAACAACTAATAAGTGACCAACGAGAAATTGAATCAGGGTAGTACAACTGTCTCACTCGTTTTTTGTGCAGTCCCTGTTCTTCGGGTTGCGTAAATCCCAACACTTGACTGGCTTTGGCAAACCTCCTTTTTTGTGGTTTCAGATATCTATAACCACTACAGTAAATTCCTCTTCCTGCAAAAAGTACATTCAGTATTTGTGCATGTTTACGTACCAGTCGGACCAGTCCATTCATCTTCCTGCTCTGCAAATGTTCCTCCATCTTTCTCTGTGGTTTTCCTCCCATTCCACAGTTTCTGACTCCCATCACGCACCACTTCAGACTTGATCCCCGCCCAGTACACAAAGTATGACTGAACCACCGTGATGCTGGAACAACAAAGACATTTGTGTTGATGAATGGTTCGGTTTGGTACAGTACGTTATATATTTTAATAATCAGCCCCAACTGTTCCATTGTTTGGCCAAAGAAATGGGTACTTCCATTTAGTTCGTAGTTCCTGCACATAGTTCCTGGGAAAGTTCCCAGTGCCTTATACTAGTTCCTGCGGTGAAAACACAACTTTTGGCTCGTACTCACTAGAACCGTATGTCTCCCATGGGAACGTCAGGAGCTCTCCACACAAACGAAAGGTTCCTCTTCAGCTGTTTGTCAGAGTGGGTGAGGGTGTCGCCCTCTGACAGGCAGCGCAGGGTGTGGGTGCCGGGAGGAGTGAAGGTCCAGGAACCACCCACCAGCACTGGGCCAATTCTTGAGGACCTGGAACCTCCTCTTACTCCAACTTCATCGCTGGCCCTGGCCTCAACTCCAGCTCCGGCTCTGCCCACACTGCGAGCCTGGAGCAGGAAACCCATAAAGTCCCGAGAGCTTCTGACAGTCACTGAGGACACAAGAAGGAGGAGTGTCCTGTTTACAGCAGCATATTGTACGGTCATGTGATAGGTAAGATCTTTTTTAAAGTATATTAGCATAAATGCAGCCTTAGTTAGCTGGTTAGCTAATGAGTTAACGGTGGGTTAGTAAACAGCTACCTGTGATGAACTGTCCAGGCAGGTAAGATGAGGCGGAGGCACGCAGGGTGACGTAGCTGTGCGGCGGGTCCTGGGGATGTGCACGGATGTGGTGGGGAATCATTTCCTGGCAGGAGGTGTGGCTGGCACCACGGGAAAATGCAGTGGCGGGCGGAGCCAGTGTGAATAAAACCACACCCATCCCAAAACAGTAGAGTGTAGACTGCATCCCCTACAAACACACAATGCCCATTACTTACTACAATAGCATAGCAAGCTAATTGTCCAGATTTTTACTGACTGACGCAAAAAAAATGTCAATATTTATATTTTCAAAAACAATATTTTTTAAAAGCAGGTTTAACAATAAAATTCTTTAGATTTAGATTAAAATCTCTAACCCAGACTTTCTCATGAGGAACTTTACCTTCTTCTTCTTCTTCTTCTTTCTTTCAGTTGTTTAATTCAGTTTTATTTGTTGATGAAAAGTAGAAGAAAGAAGAAAGAAAACCTCCAAGTGTTTGAATCCCAGCAGAGAAATGTGAGGATGAGACACTGAGGAATCCTGAGGTCCAGGATGTGGGGGTGTGTGAGAGAGTGAGGGGGTGTGTGAGAGAGTGAGGGGGTGAGGTTTTTTTAATCTCTTTCTCCATCTTGAAATCACCTTTTCTTTTTCTGTCACTGACA